>NC_090654.1:12927750-13227750 GCF_040937935.1 Hyperolius riggenbachi
CGCAGTTGTGTCCGCTTTTCAGCATCTGTAACACTGTGTTTCTGAAAAGCGGACACAACTGCGCACAACTGTGTGGACTCAGGCCCTTAGGCATCAGCCAAATTGGAAGTGATGATGTCTTAACGTTGTCGCATCGCCTCCGACATTTTTACAATCCCTGCGTCACCATAGATTTTAATGACTTCCGGTCCGTCGCAGAATCACGCAGGTACGCACGATAACTTAGTTTTGGAAGCGCTTCTGATTGAGGACTGATTGAAAGTGCCCTTAAGGTCTCCCGGCTCAGAGCATTATGGACAGGCTGTGGGAGAGAGTTCCAAAGGATAGGTGATGCTTGTGAGAAGTCCTGAATGCGAGAGTAAGGGGAGGTGACTAAGTTAGAGGACAAGAGGGTCTCCTGGGAGGAGCGAAGGTTCCGGGCGGGATGGTATCTGGAGTTTAATGAGGAAATGTATGGAGGTGACCACTTGTGTAGAGCTTTGTATGATAGGGGGAGGAGTTTAAACTGGATCCCTTGGTTTCTGTTACCACGGGATACCGGCGGTAATAAGATTTCCAAATTCCAATTCTACGATTATAGTAGCAAAAAAGTTTATGTACCGTGATAGCCAAACAAATTATGTAGGTAGAAAAAAACAAAGTTTTGCAAAAGTTTTGTAAAAGTCTGATTTCTGCTCGGACCATCCCGACAGGCCACAGAGTAGGGTGTTACAGCATACTTCACAAAGTTTTGAGATAAGAAAGAGGGACACTTAAGCCACACCCCTAACCACACCCCCAACACATCCCTGATTTAGTAAGAAAAATGTGTTATTTTATAATTCAAATCACACTGGTCCTTTATATCCTGGTTCATTTTCCTTCATAGTAACATTTGAACATAAGAAATATATCCATTTTAAGGATGGGAATAAAGTTTAGAGTCAATTAAACAAATTTTTAGTAGAAAATACATACATTTACATGGGTCTGTACATCAGCCCTGAAAGAGGGACAAATGAGGAAGAAAGAGGGACAGAGTGACAGGGCTCCCAAAGAGGGACTGTCCCTCCAAAATAACTATGGTTACAGTAGTCCATACGGGATATGATTAGAGCATATATAAGTGTTTTAGTTGCCTCCTGTAGAAGTAAGGGATGATATTCTGGCAATGATGGGATATCCCTGTTATCAGTAGTTTAGACGGACACGCATGTTAATGACAAACACCTGCAGAACAAAGAAAGCTGTGTGTTCACCGGGCGTGTGCTGCAGTCATTGCGCACACAGTGCACACTTTTCTTGTTTCGTAACAGAGGCTTCCCTTAAATGACTCAGCCGGAGAGGAACGTGGCTGCTATTTCCACCCCAGTGAGATGTGCTGCCTATATTTACGCCTGGGAGCAGGTGTGTGCGCACTGGGGCTGCCCCATGCCAGCTGACAGCTACTACTGGCAGCAACATAACAGAGGTCATGTGACCAGCACTGAGACAGGATAGGCTGAGGGTGCAATCATGCCTTATGCAAGAGTCGTGGGTGAATATCTGCCTGTACAGACCACTCTGCAGGATATCAGGGCATGCTGGGATATGTAGAACTCATCTAGTGACAGCCGGAGGAAAGAACATCCTGAAGTGGTTCAGTATAAATAGTCAGGTTTCGAGCCACAGGAAGCAGATAGTGGTCCTTTAAAGAGAAACTCCGACCAAGAATTGAACTTTATCCCAATCAGTAGCTGATAACCCCCCTTTTGCATGATAAATCTATTCCTTTTCACAAACAAACCATCAGAGGGCGCTGTATGGCTGATATTGTGGTGAAACCCCTCCCACAAGAAACTCTGATGACCGTGGTACTCCTGGCAGTTTCCTGTCTGTGAACCTTGTTGCATTGTGGGAAATAGCTGTTTACAGCTAGTTTCCAACTGCAAAAAAAGCATGCAGCAGCTACATCACCTGCCAGCAGTAAAAATGTCACCATGTAATAAATGTCAGAATGTAAATCAGGGATTTAAAAGATTTTACAATGGGCAAACACTGACTAAATCATTTATACATCATTATTGTAAAAATGAAGCACTTTTTTTATTACATTATTTTCACTGAAGTTCCTCTTTAAATCTGTATTGAGAGTAATATGGGGGCAGCCAAGCGCTCTTAAAACAGCGCAGGAGATTTGGACACAGCCAGCTCCACCATAGGCCATAATAGGAATTACGGCTATAGTGGGGGCTCAGTGAGTAATATGGGCGCCGTCGAAAGACAGCACAAATTACTTTAAAAACAAAGCAATAGCTGAAAGCCTAATTACATTGTTCCCCCGCTATCCATGGCGGCCTGGAGGAGAAAACTGACAAAATGTGCAGTCATGATGCAGAATCTCAGTTTTTTTTCTGCGTGTGAAAAACGCATTAAGTGTGAATCAGCCCTTTGGATAACGAGTCCTCAGTTTTTCTGTGCAGAAAACGCGCACAAACACAGTCAAGTGTGTCCCCTGCCTAAGTGACTTAGGAAGTTCTCAAGGCTTATCGTGTCAGGTGGGAAACGGACATTCCTAAAAGGCAATATGGCAGCTTCCATATCCCTCTCAGTACAGATGTGTTTTAAAGAGGAGCTGTCAGCCGTACTATTTCAGAAAAAAAGCCACATATATAAGTAGATAAATACTTGCTCTTCTTACATACCGTATGTATTGCACTGTCCACATTTTGATTTTAGTAATTTTTCTACAGTAAAAAAAAGAGAAAATCTTTCTGAGCATTTCCTATATTAACTGTGGCTATTTTGAAGCCAATCCTGATGTCATTTCCTCCCTTACTCTCCTCTGCCTGATTGTGTATGCATTGGCAACCCACTCTCCACTATAGAAAGTGCATTGTCTCAGCATGAGAAATATTGGCCAATCAGAGAGGAACAGAGATGTGGGAGGGGAAAACAGGAGGGAAAGAGGCTTCAGCCAATCAGCTTGCATTAGCTAAATCTGAGGGGAAGTATAGAAGCAAAAAGGACAACCCAGCATGCCCTGCAACTTCCTTTTTGTGTATCAAATTTTGTGTGTACCAAATAAGAGTCAGGTAAACTGGGGAATGATCATTTATCAACAAGAAAAGTAATAGTGATTTTAACTTTTGGATTGCCTGACTAGCATCCTTATTACTTGTTTACCAGATAAAAATAAAGAATTGATTTTTGATTTTATGCCCGACAGTTACACTTTAACACTATTCTACAAGGACAGTCCATTTTATAGACTCTCATAGGCTCAACGCCCTTGTGGAATGAAAATTGAATGGAAGATCTCAGTGGGAATTTAACATATTAGAGACAAATCTTAATAATTACAAACCAGACAATAAAAATTGTTCATTTAGTTTTTTGTTTTTTTTAAAGTGAATGAGCAGATTTAAGATTAACAACAGGACTATGTACCTGATTTGTAGAAAAGAAAAATCTATCAGCGCCTGTTATTGATAAAACACAGCCACTTCTCCTTCCAGCCACTAGATGTCACTGTTGGAAAAGGTAAAATAGGTAGTTCATTCAGCATAATAGAGGGTTCCTCTCCTAACAGTGACCTCCAGTGGACAGAGGGAGCATAAGCGGACATCTATTAAGGAGGCTGCAGTCACTGCTCCAAACCTCACCCAAAGGTGATTGATGCATTAATATTTGAAAGAGATGCAGCATGAGCAGGTTACTGCACCTTAAAGAGAACCTGAGACGAGAAGCGTCTCAGGTTCCATACTTACCTGGGGCTTCCTTAAGTCCCCTTGAGGCAGCTCCTCCTTCACTGTCTCCCTGGGTGGCTCCTGTCACCTGCAATACTCCCGCCAAAAGCCTTGCCATGTTGCGCTTGATCGCACATGTGTGGCTCGGCCAGGTGGGCTCCACGTCATGCTCTCGTCCCTGGGAGCATTTTGCGCCTGTGCAGTAGTACTGCGCAAGCGCAGAACACTCCCAGCGGGTCAGGCTTTTGGGGCAGTGTTGCGTATGACAGGAGCCACCCGGGATGACGGCGAGAGACAAGTGGCCTCAAGCGGGCTTAAGGAAGCCCCAGGTAAGTATAGAACCTGAGACGCTTCTCGTTTCAGGTACACTTTCATGCATGGACAATTGATGAAACGTTTGTGATAATCTCTCTTGCTGAGTCTCAGCCATTGCAGTGATTGGCCCCAATGACAGATCCTTGGTCCCGCCCTCGAGACCGTTGGCTCGTCATAGCACAGCAAAGGCCGTGATTGGCAGCGCTCTCAGCCAACTGATGACTTCTATCACAGACAGGAACTCCGCTTAGCCTGTAACAGGCCAAGGTGGTCTGGATGGATTGCGGACGCTGACAGGAATGAAGCAGAGCTCCAGGTTTCTCCGGGTTTCCTGCAGTCTGTGTGTGGGAGGGAGCAGCGGACAGTACAGTATCTCCTCTCACCGGCTGCCTCCTCCACCAGGGAACAAGCCCTCCAGGTCCAGCGCCACACCCGGCAGCCCCGGCCATACCGCAACAGATAAACTTGGCCCGCAGACTCAGCTCACACCATTCTCTCCGCCAAGCTCAGGCTCATCCTTGCTGTGGATGGGAGAGTCAGTGGCGCTGGACCGAATACGTAGAATTGGGACTATAAGTCAAGCTGACTTCCCCCTTCCCCCCCCCCCCCCATTTTTGGGGGAGAAAAAGTGCGTCTTATGCTCTGAAAAAATACAGTTAAACTTCACAGAGAGCTATCAAGATGAAATGGGCCCAAGGCATGGTTCTAGCCTTTGCTTCCCCATATTCTTTTTGGTAAGCTGAGGTGGGAGAGTGGTAAGAGAGGGTGGCAGCCGGACCCCCTGTTGTCCACTAGGCCCCAGGCAGTTGCCTAGGTTGCCTTGTGGATGATGATTCTGCTCTGGGTCTTCATTACAGTACAACGTGTATAGACAGCCTTCGGGAAAATTCCCACATCACGAGATTCTTTACTGATCTCATCATGTTATCCGTCTCCTGTACTCCTAATGAGGATGAAATGATCGGGGATGTTGGGTGAAAGATCACTTATAACTAGCTAATTATCGAGCTCATCAGGAGATTATAATTTGCACAGTGAAATTACAGATGTCAGAGATCACCTGTCGCTTCACAATGATGATGAGCGCCACAGAGAGAGGCGGGAAGATCAGCAGCAGTGCAATTCATTCTTTCCACATTTCTATGATGTGGGAAGTTGGTTGGTTACTGATAAATTAAAGGATACCTTAAGTGAGAGCAGGGCCATATGGGAAAAGTGCATGGGCGGAACAATAAGGTGGGGGGGGGCGCTCAGGGCTATTTTTGGGGGCTGGAGGGGTGGCAGCATGAGGTGGATGCTTGGTAGCACATTGCCGGGGAGGGGGGACGGTCCCCCCCTTCCTCACCTAGGGCTCTCCCCTCTGCGCTCCTCTCTAGCATTGAATAGTCTGTGTTTGAAGACGGCGGGGAGCGGCAGATACATACCTTCCTTGTGTTCCAACGATGTTCCTCTCTCTAGCCTCTGACGCGACTTCCTGTATAAACAAGGAAGTAGCATCAGAGGCTAGAGAGAGGAACATCAGTGGAGCGCAAGGGAGGTATGTATCTGCCACTGCCTGCCGCCTGCACACACAGACTATTCAATGCTGGAGGGGAGAGCCCTACGTGAGGACCGCCCCCCCCCCCCCCCCCCCCGCCAACGTCCTACCAAGCTCTCTCCTCATGCTGCGGCCCCTCCAGCCCCCAAAAACGGCCCTGAGCGGGCCCGGAGGGGGGGCGCTCAGAATTTCTGCAGGGGGCTCGGCGATTCCTAGTTACGCCCCCTGGAAAAGAGGGTAATTGCCCCAGGGCCCCCGCATCCATAAGAGCCCCCAAGGGTCTGCCATCACTTCACTAAATTATCTCCTCCCCCCACAGCATTACAGAGGCAGTGGTGACAGGCACATAATCGCCTGCTCCGAGTTCCAGGCGTTGCAGGTCCGTCTATCGTCTCTTTAGTGTTGCAGCTCTGCACTTCCTGTTTGGGCTCTAGTGCCTGTTGTGAGGAACAGGAAGTGCAGAGCAGCAACACTACAGAGAAGACAGACCGTGAGTGTCTGCCTGTCACCCCTGCTGCCTCTGTAATGCTGTGGGGAGAGGGGGGGGGGGGGGGGGCGGCAATTGTAGCTAGAACCGGCTCTGGGTGAGAGGGACATGGAGGCTGCCATATTTACTTCCTTTTAAACAATACAGTTGCCTGGCAGTGCTGCTGATCTTTCATACAGTGCCATGGAGTTTGTTGGCGCTTTATAAATCAATAATAATAATTATTATAATTTTGCATCAGTAATGCCTGAATCACACACCTAAAACAAGCTGGCGGCTAATTTAGTCACAATTCAGTCAGAGCACCTGGGGCTTGATTCCTCAATGAGAGGAGCAGCCTAGCGTGCGCTGGTAACTTCCGCAAGTTCCTTGTAACTAAGCAGCGCAAACTATGCTGCACTATTGCGTGCGCTGAGCTTGTGCTCCTCTCATTAAGCAAGCTGCGCTGCTATGGATGAATCAATCCTTTGATCTACATGCTGGTACAGGGAGTTTGACTAAAAGTATTAGAGGCAGAGGATCAGCAGGACAGCCAGGTAACTGGTATCGTTTAAAAGGAAATACAGCCTCCATATCCCTCTCACATCTTTAAAGAGGAACTTCAATCTAAACAAACATACTGCCATTAAGTTACATTAGTTATGTTAATTAGAATAGATAGGTAATATAATCTCTTACACACCCTTGTTTTAAAAGAACAGGCAAATGTTTGTGATTTCATGGGGGCAGCCATCTTTTTGGTTGAAAGGAGGTGACATGGAGCATGAGACACAGTTCCAACTGTCCTGTGTCCTGATTGCCCCTCCCAGTTGCTAAGCAAGCAGAACAACAACAACAGAAATCCCATCATGCTTTGCACAGCATCAGGTGAAAAATGCTCGGGCAGTTTTCTTTGATGGGGCGGAGCTTAGCTTCTGTGCAGCTAAAAATGAGACTTTGGTAAGAAAATCAAAGTTCTGATGCTGTAAAACTGTGAGGGTACGTTTCCACTTGTGCGTTGCGATTCCATTGCGGAAAACGCATCAACGAATCTGCATGCGGGTTTGCGCTATGCGATTTTAACCATGTCAATGCCGGCAAGCATTGACATGGGTTTTTCAGCGGAATCGCACGCGGAAATGCCGGGAAAAAATCACAAGACTAATACGCTTGCGGTTTTCCTATTAAATTACATTGGCTGCGATTCACGTGCGGGTGTGCGGCATGCGAATTCTGACAGCTCTGCTGTGCAGATTTTTTCTGCACAGCAGACCGCAATTAATGAAAAAGGAGGATAACAAAGTCAGTAAACAGAGCAGAGATTAGTTTGATAAGATAAATATAAAAAAACATTTTTTTTTCTTTATTTAGCAGCTCCATAAAAATGACAATGTTCACATTATGAAACAACCTGCTGACGTTGATCCACGGGACGGAGACATACACCACAAACAGACTGCTGATGTTGATCCACAGGGGGTGTATATCACAAAGAAACTGCTGATGTTGATCCACAGGGGGTGTATATCACAAAGAAACTGCTGATGTTGATCCACAGGGGGTGTATATCACAAAGAAACTGCTGATGTTGATCCATGGGAGACGTACACAACAAAGAATCAGAATCATTTATTGTGACAGGTACAAACAGGGGATGGTACCTGAAAGTGGTTTTGGCTCATACAGGTTCTGTAAGGATGGGGGGGGGGGATAATATCCGAAAGCCAAGAGCCAAGGCTGCCATACTACGGCGCCAACAGTCACACTTGGCAATCATCTGTCCTCCCTAAAGAGACATTGGGGGGGGGGGGGGGGCAGAGGGAGGTGAAGATTCAGCAGTGATGACCCAGTCCTTCACAGAAACCTGCAGTGATGACTGATGCTACTTAGATTCAAATTGATGACATCTGTCATCTGGCAGCTCAGAAGGTGCAGTAGTGTTATTTCTGTGGTGGGTCCCGACTCCTGGGCAGCATTCAGCAGAGATGGTCAAGATAATCTGGCTGTCACAGGAGCATGCTGCTGCGGTGGCCCTTACTTCCGGTTTAGCGGCTGGCATCATAGAGGCACTGAGCCAGAGGTGTCCCTGCAGGTGTGGATGGATGGATGAATGGATGGATGAAGCCTACAACCAGCAGGAAGCAGGAGATTTGGGCGCATGAGACAAGTGGACAAAAAGGGCGCCCCATTCACTTCCATTATAAATATCGTTTAATGGGTGCCGAACAGGGAAAAAAAGGCGCTGGAGATTATTAACGTTTTACAAACGGCGCCCGGAGATTTTTAAGGTTTTATAACTATGTGTGTGATGATTTAACTTTACAAAATGAGCCCGTGACGAATAACGTTTATAAAGATACTAAATCACTATTTCTAAAACATTATTATCCACCCAAAAAATTATTTACATTTTTTTATTTACATTTTTTATTTATTAATGTTTGTAAAACATTATTATCCATAGGGGGTCTTAGGTTTAGGCACCAACAGGGGGGTCTTAGGTTTAGGCACCAACATGGGGGTCTTAGGTTTAGGCACCAACAGGGGGGTCTTAGGTTTAGGCACCAACAGGGGGGTCTTAGGTTTAGGCACCAACAGGGGGGTCTTAGGTTTAGGCACCACCAGGGGGTCTAGGGGTTAGGGATAGGTACAGGGAGGGTTTTTAATAAACGTAAATATAAGTTTCAGTTTAGAAACAGGGAAGATTAACGTTTTAAGAATTGCCGATCTCATACACATTATTTAATGATTTATAAATTCTTAAAACACTTATTGTAAACAAAATTCTACACAATATTTTTATAAACGATAATACTGCTTATCGTTTACACCACGCGCCCTTTTTTCCCGATGCCCTTTTTTGATGTACGCCAACCAGCAAGGCCAAAGGTTTCCCGATCACCGCTGTGTCTTCTGACCTTTGTGCAGCCCTGATCTCCTGGGTAGCAATGGTGGACTCCACAAGGCCTGTATCTGCACAGACAATGGGCCCAGGCAACGGCAAGGTGGAAAAACTCCAGGTCCTGAACTCCCCACAACCCACCCCAATGTACCAGGCTACACCGGACCACACTGCACACCATCGGGGGGAAAAAAGTGAATTGGTAGGGAAAAGGCAAGATAAATAAGAAAAAGCCAGAATCCTGTGGCCATGGCTGCCAATTAAGGTGCCATCTTCCTGAACAGCAGTTTAACAGAAACTGCTGACGTTGATCCAAGGGAGATGTACACCACAAAGAAACTGCTGACGTTAATTCACGGGGCGGGGCTTTACATCACAAACAAACTGCTGACGTTGATCCGTGGGGGACGTATACCACAAACAAACTGCTGACATTAATCCATGGGAGACGTACACCATAAAAAAACTGCTGATGTTGATCCACGGGGGCGTACATCACAAACAAACTGCTGATATTGATCCGTTGATCCAGACGAGGCGAAGGAGCAACTCCAGGCCTGCTTCGACAACACCGACTGGTCAGTCCTGGAAGCTCCCTGCCTGGAGGAATGGTCAGAGAATGTCACCTCCTACATTAGATTCTGCGAGGAGTCATGCATCCCAGCGACAACCATCAAGGTCTTTCCGAACAACAAGCCCTGGTTCAACGGAAGGCTACGTAGGCTCCGGAGGGAAAAAGAGGAAGCCCACAAATCTGGATCACTGAAGAGTTTCAGGGAAGCCAGGAACACCTTGAAAAGAGAGTTGAAGGTGGCAAAGAGAGACTACTCCAACAAGCTGAGTCGCAACCTCCAGTCCAACAATGTCCGGGAGGTCTGGAAAGGCCTAAGGGCAGCCACCAACTTCAAGCCTCCTTCTCAACACATACTCCCGAGCACTGCACTAGCTGAGGATCTCAACAAATTCTATTGCAGGTTCGAGGCCCAACCCACCCACCCGGCGGATCAAACGACCACATCCTCACCCAAGCATTCACACCCCTCCTCTCCTCCACACGCTGGTCATACTCCCTCAACACAACTAACAGTCCAGGAGACCGATGTGTTACGGCACCTCCGGAAGCTAAATACCAGGAAGGCCTCAGGCCCAGATGGCATATCCCCATCCTGTCTAAAAACATGTGCGGGACAGTTAGCCCCGGTCCTCACTTCCATCTTCAACAGATCCCTGGAGCTGGGCAAGGTTCCCTCCTGCTTCAAAAAAGCCGACATCATCCCGGTCCCCAAGAAGCCAGGAGTCACGGACCTAAACAACTTTAGACCCGTCGCCCTAACCCCGATTATCATGAAGACCTTCGAGAGACTGGTCCTCTCCTACCTGAAGCTTCACACTGCCACCCTGTTGGATCCTCTACAATTTGCATACAGGGCAAACCGGTCTGTGGAAGACGCCATTAACATCTGCCTTGCACATATCACTGAACACTTGGATAAACCAAAGACCTACGCAAGGATCCTCCTCCTTGACTTCAGTTCTGCGTTCAATACCATCTGCCCAAACATCCTGTACGACGACCTGGAACGGCTCGGTGTTGACCCAACAATCTGCACCTGGATCAAGGACTTCCTCACGAACAGGTCACAGCTAGTGAGACTCGGAAGCTGCTCCTCCAGTGTAAGAACCACAAACACAGGCGCCCCGCAAGGATGCGTACTGTCTCCGATGCTCTTCTCCCTGTATACAAACAGCTGCACCTCCTCCACGGATACCGTCAAGGTCATTAAGTTTGCGGATGACACCACCATCGTAGGACTTATGGGTGATAAAGCGGAGCTGGAATACCACAGCGAGATCGAGCGGATTCTCAGATGGTGCTCAGACAACAAACTCGTACTAAACGCAGCAAAAACGGTGGAACTGATAGTGAACTTTAGAAGGAATGCTCCACCACCCAGCCCGGTCATCATTGATGGCACCGAAGTCACCAGGGTACATAGCGCGCGGTTCCTAGGCACCACCATCACGGAGAACTTGAGATGGGACGAAAATACCTCTTCTACCCAAAAGAAGGCCCAGCAGAGACTGTTCTTCCTGAGGCAACTAAGGAAGTTTGGCATGCCCAGGGAGCTACTGACCAGTTTTTATACGGCGACCATCGAATCTGTCCTTTGCTCCTCCATCATTGTCTGGTACTCGGGAGCAAATGCAAAGGATAGGCTCAAACTCCAGAGAGTAATCAATGTGGCTGAGAAATCATTGGGACGCCCCTGCCACCCCTGGACCTTCTCCACACATCCAGAATTAGGTCCAGGGCAAATAGAATCACACTCGATCCCTCCCACCCTGGCAATCACTTTTTTAGTCCCCTTCGCTCGGGACGTCGCTATAGGTCCATCTACACCAAAACCACCAGGCGTAGGAACACATTCTTCCCTCAAGCGATCACTCTTCTCAACTCAGACCCTCTCCCCAATGCCATCTCCTAATCCCCTTCTGCACCTCGGGCACCATAGGCTGACACTCTCTCATGGTCATCTCTGCTTAATACAGCGAAAACCGCTCTATGTGTCATTTGCTATGTTTGAAATGTCTTTTTAAATTGTACTATGTGTAATGTTACTTGCACTGTTTGCACCTGCCAATACGCCTGTGTCCACAAATAATTCCGGGTGCGGCGCCTGTCGCACTTGGCGAATAAAGTGATTCTGATTCTGATTCTGATTCTGAAATAACCTGCTAACATTGATCCACAGGAGACGCAAACCACAAACAAACTGCTGACGTTGATCCATGGGGGACTTACACCACAAACAAACAGCTGACATTGATCCATGGGTGACTTACACCACAAACAAACTGCTGTTGTTGATCAATGGGGGATGCACACCACACTGACCATTGCTGTTTTCTGATCCTTTGTTCGTAAAATTCGTCCAGGTTCAGATTGTACATGATAAAACACTGACTCTGTAAAAACTGATCACTGACCAGTTAGTTACATTGGGCATCCGTTGTTTACCTGTTTTTACACTCTGTTTTCGCATGCCACCTGCTTGGAACCTGTCAACACATTCCTCTGCCACTGCTGTCCCTATCCATTCCACTCCTCTGCACGCTACTGCTAGTAACACCGGTATACCTATTCCAGAACCCCATTAGAAGCAAATCTGTGATACTAACCACGGTTTGAGGAAATTCTTGTTAGAAGATGAGTTTTGCACATCCCTGTGTATGACTTTGATTGGAGAGCTTCATCAAGACCATCAAGTACAATTCCAGGCCAGCAGTTGTTTCTTGGGGTCCAGAGCCACCATTGTAGTATCTACATGCACCACACATGGTCACATGTTCCTACTTGATCTCCTTGAGGCAGCAACACCGGACAGCAGAAACCCTCAACCTTTGAGAGTTAGATAGTTATCTAAGAGGAGGGAAGGCTCTGGCTCTCTTAGAGCCTTCCGGTCCTCTCTCGGTTCCCTCGTTCCACGGCTGAGTCCCCCGTTCTAACTTTCCACTTTAATGGCGAAGAGACCTTCACATCTCCTTGGAAGGCCATAGAAGAACTCAACTCAGGTCACAATTACTTCTGAAGACGAGCAGCCCTGTACTGTGCACGTACCAACGCAGTAGTAACAAGCCACTCAGTACTCGGTGACCGGAGCACTTCCAAGGAGACCCAAAGATACAGCCGGTGGAACGAGGGGACACAGAGAGGAAAGGGAAGGCTTTAAGGTTTCCAGGGTCTTCCCTCATCCGTAGGTGAGTATCTAACTATTTTGTTTAAGAACATTACAGTTGACCTTTGAGTCTTCTTTTTTTTTGGGGGGGGGGGGGGGGACAGGAGGCCAAAACTGGCCAAGGAGGTGGACTTTAAAGTGTCCGCAAGTTTTATTTATTTAGTTTTTTTTACGTTTGAACCTTATTGGAGAAGGGTTAGGGCTGATTTCCTCAAGGAATGGGAGTTGTGGGGGATCATGTGACTGTCATCTTCAGTCTGGTTAGTGATTCCTTTACAGACCTGTCGATGATTGCAGGAGACAGGTGCAGAGGAATGAGGGGACCATTCAGACCACAAACTGTCACCCGAAGTGATCAATCTGTGTGGGTGACAGAGTCCTGTCTGTACGAGGCTCTAGACTCATAGTTTGAATTTTTGAGCAAGCTGACAAGCGTACTCTAAATTCCAAGTCACGCTTTCTGTGAAACGTTAGATCTCAGAGCCCCTCTGAAGCGACACACACGCTTTATATAATCGTTACCCGAAACGGTCGTCTGTCTGAGCGGCGTGTCCTGTTCTCTGGAAAGAGGAGAATGAGCAGAGGAAGGTTCAGAAGTTCCCACAACAGACATAGCCAAAAGGATGCCAAGAATTCCAGCACATGTACCAATTGTATGCAGCCTGGCCAATCAGAGACATTTCATTCTTCCAGGAAACACATTTGATTGGCCCAGGTCCAAGCTGCATCTTATTTGCATTAATTCTGCATGCAAAACCAAAACGGTCTCTTCTGAACAACAATAGTCACCCCGACTATTGTTGTTCAGAAGAGACCGTTTTGGTTTCTTCTGGCAGGCTGCACTGTCTCTGCATACCTCCTGGCAGCTAATCTGAGTCAGGCTTGAGATTAATGGTCTTGACTTCTTTTTTTCCAGCCCAAGCCTGACTCGGGGTTACCGCCAAGGAGGTTAATGGTAGAATATCTGTCCTGCCATACGCGTTTCCTTTACCAAAATCAATGTCTCCAACTGAAAATGTAGTGTATAAACAGGAGTTCCCTCATGCTATTGAGGAGGTGTTCTATCCCGCTGCATCACTCATGACCCCCATGAGTGATGCAGCGGGATAGAACACCTCCTCAATAGCATGAGGGAACTCCTGTTTATACACTACATTTTCAGTTGGAGACATTGATTTTGGTAAAGGAAACGCGTATGGCAGGACAGATATTCTACCATTAACCTCCTTGGCGGTAACCCCGAGTCAGGCTTGGGCTGGAAAAAAAGAAGTCAAGACCATTAATCTCAAGCCTGACTCAGATTAGCTGCCAGGAGGTATGCAGAGACAGTGCAGCCTGGGCGGCATTTCAACTCACCTCCCCCGAGATCCAGACCCCGGCAGCCATTCTTCTTCCACTCCTCAGAGGCTCTGGATCCCTCGGGCGATCTCACTATAGGGTTACAGCGCCACCTGGAGGACGGAGGGAGAATTGCAGTGCTGGATCCCAGGGAGGTGAGTAATGTGCAGGGCTGCTGCAGATCTCCCTGCGGTGTGATTTTTTTTCCTGGTTTTAGGGTCTAAAAGTATGTGAAACGATTGCACCAAGCAGTACACCCTACAATCTGAAAATAATCAGACCGCCAGAGAGGTGTAAAGCTAACCAGATGATAACTTTTTCAACTTGATGCAAATCTATCTGCAGTTTGTGTTCACTTCTAAGGGCTGGTGCACACCAACAGCGCTTTTGAGCGCTTTTAAAAACGCCAGCGCTTTGAAAAGCGCTTGGCCAATGTATTTGAATGGGATGGAGCACACCAGAGCGATGTGATTTTTTTCCCAAACGCAGGTCCTGCAGCATTTCTGCTGATTTGTGAGGCGATTCAGCCTTAATGTTAAGTACAGGAAAGTGGAAAACCGCTCTGAAAAGCGCTAGATCAGAGCGATTTTCCAGGCGTTTTTGTTACAGAAGCTGTTCAGTTACAGCTGTACTGTCACAAAAAATAAAAAACACTACACCAAAATGTTTCAAAAATCGCTAGGCATGCTTAGAAAATCACTAGGCACATGCCTAGAATCGCCTAGAAAAATCACCTCAAAAGGCGCTTAGCGTTCGCGATTACTTTTTGGTTTGCACTGGCCCTTAACAACTTAAGGACCATGGGCTTAAACAGCCCCCCCCCCCCCCCCCCCCTAAAGACCAGGCCATTTTTCACAAATTGGGCCACTGCAGCTTTAAAGGGACACTTAAGTCAAACCAAAAAAAGAGTTTTACTCACCTAGGGCTTCCAATAGTCCCCTGCAGCTGTCCGGTGCCCTCACCGTCTCCCTCCGATCCTCCTGTCCCGCCGACAGCCACTTCCTGTTTCGGTGACAGGAGCTGACAGGCTGGGGACGCGAGTGATTCTTCGCGTTCCCAGACACATTAGCGCCCTCTATGCTGCTATATGGTATATGATATATGCTATAGCAGCATAGATGGCGCTATTGTGGCCAGGAACACGAAGAATCACTCGCGTCCCCAGCCTGTCCGCTCCTGTCACCGAAACAGGAAGTGGCTGCCGGCGGGGCCAGGAGTATCGGAGGGAGATGGCAAGGGCACCGGACAGCTGCAGGGGGCTATTGGAAGCCCTAGGTGAGTAAAACTCATTTTTTTTCTGACTTAAAGGAGTACTATCGATTGAAACGACTTTTTTTTAATACTCTATTAGTGTACACATTACCACTAGTGCTAGGGGCACTTTATTTATTCACCCAGGTCTCTCTCTCGCTATCCCTGCTTAAAAATTCATTTCTCACACAGCTCAGGGCTCTTTCACATTAGGGCAGATTTTCTGTGTTTCAACGCAAAGGGTAAAGTTTGCGTTACCCAAGGTGAAATGAAAGTCCATAGACTTTCATTTTAGCTTTCACATGTAACGCAGCCTTTTTGTGCGTTGCGTTACACTGCACCCAGGCGCAGTTTTTCGTCCGACGCTAGTTTTATGCGTTACAATGTTAGTCAATGTAAAACGCACACTATGCGCGTTTTTAATCCGTTAACGCAGGCAATCAGTCCCAGAATGCAACAGAGGAACAATGTAGAAAGTTGAAAACTAAAAGAAAAAAAAAAATTACCTGCGTTTTTCTATGTGCAGTAACGGATTGAAAACGGATTAAAAACGCACACTCACTGCAGTGCAACGCATATCAAAACGCATTAAAACGCATACAACAAAACGTATGCTTTGAGCGTTCTCCAACGCAAGCTCTGATGTGAAAGAGCCCTCATAGTAGGTTGGGTCACCCTGAGCTGCTTGGTTACTCTGTCACACAGCTCACAAATATATGTCACTGTGTCACTCACAGCATGCAGCAGACATGAGGAGAAATAGGCTGAGCTGAGGTGGTAACAGGTAACTAAATGAGCTGGAATATTGCTGGAATATAACTAGCTATAACACTAGTCTGTGTTTACACTCAGACTGGCTGCCTGCTTGAGGTGATTCACTCCAGGCTGCATCCACTTTACAAGCTGCTGAGAAGGGCAGACCACTGTCTACAATCAGCATGATTAGTATCTTTATCAGTCAAGAGAAGCAAAGATAATAAACACACATTGCTAGAATCTTTAAAGGTGCCCATACACTCGTCAGATTGGCAGCAGATAGATAAGAAATGCATCTGATGATCTATCTGATGCGTTTTTAGAACATTTTTTACCAGGATAGAATTCCAATAGATTTCAGTTTGAAATCTATTGAAATTCGATCTGATGGCATTTTTTTGCCATCAGATTTCCATTAAGGCCAATGCAAACTGATAAGCAATCTCATCAGATCGACCTAAATTTTCCACCCTGCAAGTTCGATGGAAATCCATCGAAATCGATCGAAATCCGCCGTCGATCGGTCGATTGGCCAACCGATTTGCAATCGATTGATCGATCGATCGGGATCGATCGGTCGGCCAGAAAATCGGCTGAGTGTATGGGCTGCTTAACACTGACGCCAAAACTGACGGAGGATTTTACAGCTGAGAGGAACAGCTGTGTGAGGAATCAAATTGCTCCTAGTACTTGCCCTAATGTGTGCTACAACATACAGCATTTAAAAATAAATGCATACATCGATAGTATTCCTTTAAGTGTCCCTTTAAGGCCTCGCTGCAGGGCCGTACAACTCAGCACACAAGTGAATCTCTTCCGCCCCCCCCCCCCTTTTCTGCCCACCAACAGAGCTTTCTGTTGGTGGGGTCTGATCGCTCACAGGTTGTTGTTTTTCTATACAAATATTTATTTCGGGTTTTATTTAAAATAAACCTACTTTTTTTTTCTATTCCCCCTCCCTCCCTCCCACAGCCAGCCAATCAGTGCGATCGACTGTCATAGGCTTCAGCCTATGACAGCAGAGCGCTGTCTTGCCGCCCAGGGGGACAGCTGAGTCACACGGCTGTCCCCAGTGCAGCGCCGCCGTAGATCCCAGCGCTGTACACAGTAAATAGACAGTGGTTTCGCTGTCTAACAGTCTCGTAGCGGCGATCACCGATGGGAGGCTGATCGTCACTCAAACGGAATCTCCTGCAAAACACGCCCACAGGACCTTATGCCGATCGGCGTTAAGCGGTCCTGGGGCTGCCGCCGCGGTCACTCCCATCGGCGTGACACAGTCCTCAAGAAGTTAATCATACCAAAAAAATTCAGCTGTAGCTGATTGGCCAGATTTCAAGTAATGTAAAAACCGCAACCACACTTGCATCCAGTTGCAATAATTAGCATTTCATTCACCATCTCTAATTACCAGTGAAAAAAAAAAGAACCCCCCTCCTGGCACAAGTACAGTTGTGTCGGGCGTAATTCCACAAATGACTGATTAGGAGAGAAATAAGCCGCTTGCCTCAGTTATGTGTTACACGTTCCTTCCCAGAAATGGGTAAGCCTATGCTGCTCCCTGGCACCCGGCCTGCTGGCACCCACTAACGGTAACAAAACATTATAGCCCTCCGAGACCCCTGCCCTTTCCTGATCCCGCCTCACTTATCCTCATGTCATCCCCGGATCTCCACCTCCGTCCTCTACTGTGTCTGCCTCAGACCCCTTCCTTGCTGGTTCTCCTTGCCCCGCCAGCAGTGGTATAACTAAGGCGCTTGGGGCCCCGGTGCGAGTTTTACATGGGGCCCCAAGAACTCTATCGATATGAAGTCAGAATCAAAGTAAATTTTATAATCGTTTTATGCAAATGTATGCAGCTAGGAAATGTGCATAAAACTTATTGTAACATATTCTGGTCATTTCGGCGTGCATAACGTGTATTTCATCGATTATCAGGATCTTTTTATTACCGGAATATTAGAGATAGCTACGGTTTTTGGCTTGGACAAAAGGTAGAATTTGTGATGTTTATTTAGTTCCTGTAGGATTCACGTAAATGTTATGTAAGGCCTAGTGCACACCGAGCGGTTTTTGAAGCTTTCCGCAAACTGCTTCCGCCAGTGAAAACGCTTGGCTAATGTATTTCAATGGGATGGTGCACACCAGTGGTATAAAGTTTTTAGCAAACCGCAAACGTGGCTCCTGCTGCACTTTTGCGGTTTGCAGAGGCGTTTCTGCCTTAATGTAAAGTATAGCAAAAGCTCAAACTGCTGTGGAAAACACTACATCAGAGCGGTTTGCCAGGCGTTTTTGTTACAGAAGCTGTTCAGTAACACCTTTACTGTAACAATATATGAAATCTGCTACACAAAAACGCTCCCAAAAACGCTAGGCATGTTTAGAAAATCTCTCTAAACATGCCTAGAATCGCTCTGAAATCTGCTCCAAAAACCTCTAGCGTTTTGCAGAACTGCTAGCAGTTTTGGTGTGCACTGGGCCTTTCTTCTGTTAGTTGTATTAAGGTGTACTAATGTACCTATGCCTGATTCAAATCACAGCCAAGGTATCTGCACAGAGTTTGTATGTTCTCCCCATGTCTCTGTGGGTTTCCTCCGGGCACTCCAGTTTCCTCACACATCCCCAAAAACATACAGGTAAGTTAATTGGCTTCCCCCTAAATTGGTCATAGACAGAGGTTTAGGCCCCGTTCACATCACAAACGCGGATGGCCATGCGTGCGGAACGCAACGCGTACGAACGCACGCCATCCGCGTTTGTGTGCGTTGCGTGGCTGATCCCATCACTGAAAAGTGAATGGGACAGCCACGCGTTTTTACAAAAAATGCGTGCAGCATGCGTTCCCGGACCGCACAGGTCCGGAACGCATGCAGTGTGTACATCAGAAAGGGCACTCTATGCACTGTCTGATGTCGTGCGTGTCGGCCACCTGCACGCGTTTCCAAAACACGGCTGCAAACGCGTGCAGTGTGAACGGGGCCGTAGCTAGGCTTTTCAGTGCCCGGGGACAAAGACAGTTTTTGCACCCCCTCTGGACAAGTTGGGCATGGCCACGCATCAGAATGTGGGCGTGGTCATGGGTGGAGCCAAATGTACAAATGCTGTTTTGATAGCCAGATGTGCCCCCTTGTTCTGCTGCTGTTAACGCTTCTGCACTCCTCTGCAGAGGGAGGGAGAGACGCGGGGGCACTTCAGGCAGCCAACGAGATGCCTCTCACTAACTTGGGGGTACGGTGGCCATGCTCTGCGCCCCCTTACAGTGCTGCACCCGGGGACATGAGTTCCCCCTTGCCCACCCTAGCTACACCATCTGGTCCTAGACTACGATACATACATATAAATATGACTATGGTAGGATTAGCTTGTGAGCTCAGTGACATGACTATGTACTCTGTACAGTGCTGCAGAAGATGTCAGTGCTATATAAATACATAATAATAATATGGTAGGACATTACACTATGACTATGGTAGGATTAGAGTGTAAGCTCCTCTGAGGACAGTCAGTGACATGTCTATGTACTCTGTACAGTGCTGCAGAAGATGCCAGTGCTATATAAATACATAATAATAATATGGTAGGACATTAGACTAGGACTATGGTAGGATTAGAGTGTGAGCTCCTCTGAGGACAGTCAGTGACATGACTATGTACTCTATAATGTGCTGCAGGAGATGTCACTTCCTTATAAATACATAATAATCATAATATGGTAGGACATTAGACTATGCCTATGGTAGGATTAGATTGTGAGCTCCTCTGAGGACAGTCCGTGACATGACTATGTACTCTGTAATGTGCTGCAGAAGATGTCAGTGCTATATAAATACATAATAATAATATGGTAGGACATCAGACTATGACCATGGTAGGATTAGAGTGTGAGCTCCTCTGAGGACAGTCAGTGACATGACTGTGTACTCTGTAATGTGCTGCAGAAGATGTCAGTGCTATATAAATACATAATAATAATATGGTAGGACATTACACTATGACTATGGTAGGATTAGAGTGTAAGCTCCTCTGAGGACAGTCAGTGACATGTCTATGTACTCTGTACAGTGCTTGTCAGTGCTATATAAATACATAATAATAATATGGTAGGACATTAGACTAGGACTATGGTAGGATTAGAGTGTGAGCTCCACTGAGGACAGTCAGTGACATGACTATGTACTCCGTAATGTGCTGCAGAAGATGTCAGTGCTATATAAATACATAATAATAATATGGTAGGACATTAGACTATGACTATGGTAGGATTAGAGTGTGAGCTCCTCTGAGGACAGTCAGTGACATGACTGTGTACACTGTAATGTGCTGCAGAAGATGTCAGTGCTATATAAATACATTAATAATAATATGGTAGGACATTAGACTATGACTATGGTAGGATTAGAGTGTGAGCTCCTCTGAGGACAGTCCGTGACAGGACTATGTACTCTGTAATGTGCTGCAGAAGATGTCAGTGCTATATAAATACATAATAATAATATGGTAGGACATTAGACTATGACTATAGTAGGATTAGAGTGTGAGCTCATCTGAGGACAGTCAGTAACATGACTATGTACTCTGTAATGTGCTGCAGAAGATGTCAGTGCTATATAAATACATAATAATAATATGGTAGGACATTACACTATGACTATGGTAGGATTAGAGTGTGAGCTCCTCTGAGGACAGTCAGTGACATGACTATGTACTCTGTAATGTGCTGCAGAAGATATCAGTGCTATATAAATACATAATAATAATATGGTAGGACATTACACTATGACTATGGTAGGATTAGATTGTGAGCTCCTCTGAGGACAGTCAGTGACATGAATATGTACTCTGTAAAGTGCTGCAGAAGATGTCAGTTCTATATAAATACATAATAATAATATAGTAGGACATTAGACTATGACTATGGTAGGATTAGATTGTGAGCTCCTCTGAGGACAGTCAGTGACATGACTATGTACTCTGTAAAGTGCTGCATAAGTTGTTATATTATTACATAGTAATTATAATAAACAATGATTCTGTGAAAGCCCCTGTATATTTGCCAGGATAAGTTGAGCTGTATTATTACATCCTCAGTATTCCATAAACTTTCATCATCTAAGCCACGAATGTCTTTGTGCTAGGTATCCCAGAGGTCGGTATGGAAGAGAGGATCTTGCAGGGATCTATCATGAATGGGGACTTCCTGTTTGCTTCTCAGTGTTTGGTGACCTCTAGTCGAGTCCACGCGTACAAAAGGCATAGAAAGGATTCCATGGACTCTTGGCCGGGTATTTCATACCTGCAGCTACAACAGGCATTATCCAAGCTTCTCCATTCAGTAGTCCTGGCACAGTGAAAATAACGAGAGGAGGGGTGGAACGACTTGTGGCTCGTCCATGGCATTTCCATTCCGAGAGTTCTTCTCTCTCCGCAGCTGCACACGTTCTCCAAACTGCAGAGAAGACCAAGACTAAATCATGGAGCTCTGCTCGGAGGCCTCCAGAGACCCAACAAACAGAGTCCAAAACATTCCATCCAAAAAGTGGGGACATTCCACCCAACCCAAAAAAAGTTCCAACCATTCTGCACACCGATTTGTAGAGCCACATATCAGTGATGATAATCTTTGACTAGGTGGATGAACAAAAAAATGCAGAAATAAATCCATGTTATCCCTGTTGGATCTTTCGTCTTCCTGCCAAGCCAAATTCAATCACGATGCACAGGGAATTAAAAATATTGGCAACAGAAAAATCATTAAACTTGTAGCAGATCCAAGGTGAATCTTTGTTTATCCTTTAGGCAGTCCCCTTTTTTGGGCCCAGTCTTGTTTTCTCCTCCCGTCTTGGATCTCGTAGACGTCTGACCTATTCTTTGGCACGCTTTTCGCTCTTCTAAATTCTACTTGGATAGCAGCCCTCAGCCCTCTGACTTTTCAAAGGCCAGAAGTTCAGAAGAACCAACGCAGATAAAGCAATAGCAGCACAATGCCAGCTTCGGAGCGGATTTTGGGGGGTGCACGGATGCAGACAATAGGGGTCTCCCCAAAGCACCCACCTTTTACGTTTCAGGCATAAGGTCTCTCTTTTGCAGCCCTTCTTCCTCCTTTGGCCTCGGAGCTCAAGTCCAGGATCTGAGCTCCTGCCAGACGTATTAATAGAGTTTCTTGATGAGTTACTTGTCAATAAAGCTGATCCCTTATCTGCTGTCTCAGGGCATCTGACACCAAAGGACCTGGATGCTGAGGAGGAGGGGATGAAGAATCTCAAAATAGATCAGATGGAGAAAGTATTTAAGAGAGAATCCCTCTCCGGGACCACCTCACCGTCGCCTTGTCTCTGCCCTTTCCACGGATACTGATCCATCCCCGAGTGAGTACAAGGGGAGGAGGAGGGCAGCTTGGATGTAAGGGAGATGTTGTATGCTAAAGCTATTGGACAGACATGTGGAATGATGCTTGGGGGGGGGGGGGGGATGTTGAGTATGAACTGTGGAGAATGTATAGAGGAAGATTTGAACACTTTATTGTCATTGTGTAGTACGTTGAAATTACTTTTCAAGACAGCCCCTAAGGTGCATATAAGGAAAATAGAACGTCATGCACTAAAGTGCAGCAATATTGCTGTTCAAGGAGAACACAGAGCAATTTTACCATTGCAACCTGCAGCAGGCCTGGAGTTATCTCACAAGAGCCTATAGACACTGGCATCCTAGACTTCACCCTCCATGAACCTTCAAACCCAACCAAATTGCATCGCATGTGTGCTAGCTGTCCCCTCTGTCACTTCTCCCTTATTTTCTTTGCCCATCATAGCTAGCTACAGGTGCCCCTTAGTATTAGGTAGCCAAATACCCTCAGTATTAAGCAGATAGAGGTCTCCCTGAGTATTAGGTAGCTAGAGGAACCTCAGTATTAAGCTAGAGGTGCCTCTGACCGAAGGGAAATCTCGTCAGTGGAATGCCGAGAGTAGTAACCTCTCGTTTACACTCTCATCAGGACTCTGCATAGGGAAGGTGGGAGGGAGGTGCTTGGGGAGGGGACTGAGCCACCTTTCCATCATCCGGCGCCTGTAGGCACGTGCCTACATTGCCTTTTGGTAAATCCGGCCCTGACCGGCAGCATGTACAGCAAGTTATGCGATTAGTGTGACCGCGAGATTCTTGAGAAGTGCGAGCACTATAATGTTAATGCGTGTTACTAACGAGCAATACTGTTAGTTACGTGTGTTACGTTTGCAGTGTTTGTGCTACATGATACGCAACACCAGTGATCTGCAAACTCGGCCCACAATGTATTGCAGGAGTCTGACAGCCACAGTCATGATTCATAAAGGCAAATGCATTGTGGGACTTGTGTTTCTTAACAGCTGGAGAGCCAGGTTTGCAGATCACTGCGTTACACGATATGGTGGGTCGCACTAATAACGTAACTCACCTTTCACGCTGGCAGTAGTAACGATAGTATTGCCGTGCCCTTTCTGCGCACAGCAATATTACTGCACTTTAGTGCATCGACCCCTCAGGCCTGTATCTAATTCACTTTTTTTCCTGAGTTTTCCTGAGGTTACATTTTCACACCTTATTAATAAAATACCTTTAAAGCCACCAGCAAGCAAGAAAATAAAACAATCAACTAATTTTGGCAGTACTTTCTCACCTATTTTTTGGTACTTGTTCAGTTGCAGAGGGATAAAAAAGTTATTTTAACCAGTAGAGGAACAATTATCTCCTAGGAGAAAATTCAGGAGGAAAGATTAATTGCATTTGGGCCTATAATCCATTAAAGTGAATGGGAACCGCATGTAAAAAAAAATGAAGCAAATACCTAAGGAGAGGGAAGGCTCTGGGTTGTTTAGAGCCTTCCGTCTCCTCTCTCGGTGCTCTCTATCCTGTGCTGGCTCCTCCCCACAGACCCCCCCCCCCCCCCCCCCCCCGTGTCAATCCCCCGCCGAAAGGGTTTTTGGAAGTCTTTGGGAGCCGTGTCCTCCTGAAGACGTGCGGCTCCGCACTGCACAGGCGTGAGCGTGCAAGAGAGCGTGTTTGCGCAGGTGCAGTACTGGGCCACCCTTGTTCAGGAGCACTCGGGCTCCCTGAAGGCGTCTGAAGCCTCATTAGGCCGGGTAAAGCAGTATTTGACTAATTTAATCAAATACTGCTACCGGGCGAGCCAGCACTGGTACGAGGGGACCAGGAGAGGAGCCGGAAGGCTCTATAGGACCCAGAGCCTTCCCTCTCCTTGGGTAAGTATCGGTCTCATTTTTTTTTTAAATGTGGTTCCCATTCACTTTAACTCTCTCTTGAGTTTTCTCCATGGAGACATGCAAGAGAAAAAAAGTTTGATATCACCCTTTTAACTACTTTTTAGTACTTTTTCGATTGCTAAACACTGAAAAGTTATTTTTTAATAAGATGAAAAATGACAGTATATCCTAAGAGAAAACTCAGGAGAAAATGGAACTGAATAAGGGCCTAGAAAGTTTAGGGCAGTTGGGAAAACGTTTTGAAATCATGAAACGAGTTATGGACATATTAGAAGTATGAGTGTCCAATAAATGGTCAGTGGGAATGATACTATTTTTGTATAGAATTACAATCTAGATAACATGCAGTAGTTAAGAACAAAGTAGATTTTTGAAATCTGAGATTTACAAATTGTAACAAAGAAATGATTTATCTGTTGTTGTTTTTTAACATTTGGATATTATCCAAATATTATATTGGTTTATTGGATATACTATTATATTTTAGATATCTTCCAAATATTGTATATTACAGGATATTATCCACACTGTAGACCATATAGGGATGATAGCAAAATCCATTTCAGTTTTTGAATGTTGCTGGTGGGAAATCAAACTTTTTCGCCCACTGCAGAAAGTTGCAGGAAGATTACAGTTTTTTTTTTCCTCAGGCAGGAAATTGTAGGCAATTGTTTAAAAGAGTAGAGCGCTGATTCAATAAGTGATTCTCCTCCTGAGTTTCCTCACAGGAGAAGTTTTCTCATCTTATCTACGACATACATATTCCGCTCTTCCAGACAATAGGGGGCAACAATATGAGCAACGATCATCTGTTTGTTAGGGTCAGACGGGGGTTTAAATGGTTTTTGTTATTGATAAGGTATTTAATTATTTCCTGTGAGAAAACCTGAGAGAAATGTACATTGTTTCAAAACTCAAAGGCTCAACGTCTAGATTTCGTATTTTATCACAGCGTTAATATACCAACATTGGCAATCTGGACAAAAACTTGCCAGTGTGTCGAGCTCAGAGTTAATGGAATACAAACTTTGGTTCCTTAATGACAGCACACCTTTAACGGCTTAAAAAATGCATTAAAAGCTCTATAAATAATGTCCTGTCCAAGAAACAGATCCTTAAATGACCGTGGTTGAACATACACTTCACATTTTAAGAAATTGCACTTAAATTAAAAGCGCGGTCAATCTTACGTCAGTATGTAACCTTGATTGATGCCGGTAGAACGCCAAAGATTTGTGGCTGAGTAAAAAAAAATGATGCGTCTGAGCAGGTAGATGTCAGATCTTACTTTTTGCAAATACTTTATCGTTTTGTTTTTGTTTTTGTTTTTCGAACTCTTCATTAAATCTATATGGATAGGGACAGGTATCCAAGGTTAGGCTAAGTGTCAGTAAAATATCAGTATAAATTACTGATATTTTACTATTGGACTTAAAGGGACACTGTAGGGGGGTCGGGGGAAAATGAGTTGAACTTACCCGGGGCTTCTAATGGTCCCCCGCAGACATCCTGTGCCCATGCAGCCACTCACCGATGCTCCGGGCCCACCTCTGGTTCACTTCTGGAATTTCTGACTTTAAAGTCTGAAAAACCACTGCCCTCCCTCCCGCTGACGTCACCAAGAGCGTACTGTGCAGGCGCAGGCTATACTGGGCCTGCGCAATACACTCCTGGTGATGTCCCCTTTAAGTAATGGAATATCGATCATTTTACTGACATTCCACATTCAGCTTTCTTCAGTGCCTGATTTAACATGGCACCCTTTTTAAATGAACGCCCGCTGACCAGTCCATTTTTGGGTAGAAAAAAATGTGTTGGGTAGCCGTGTTTTGTTGATACGCTCTGTAGACTCATTAGATTATAGTTGGTCAGACAGTTTTGTGATAACCGCCATGCAGTGTGTCTGTACAACGATCAATTTCAAAAATTATTGAGAGCATGCTGTGAATACACAGTTCCAGCCAACATTCCAAGTGCAATCATTAAATGCAAAACTTTATTGACCTGCATCTGCTGTTTTCAGAGTCGCAACAGACTCCCTTCTTAAAGGATACCCGAAGTGACATGTGACATGATGAGATAGACATGTGTATGTACGGTGCCTAGCACACTAATAACTATGCTGTGTTTCTTTTTTTCTTTCTCTGACTGAAAGAGGTAAATATCAGGTATGTAAGTGGCTGACTCAGTCCTGACTCAGACAGGAAGTGACTACAGTGTGACCCTCACTGATAAGAAATTCCCCTTTTTACCTCTTTCTTGCTCTCAGAAGCCATTTTCTGCTAGGAATGTGTTTTATAGTTGGAATTTCTTATCAGTGAGGGTCACACTGTAGTCACTTCCTGTCTGAGTCAGGACTGAGTCAGCCACTTACTTACCTGATATTTAACTCTTTCAGGCAGAGAAAGACAAAAAGGAACACAGCATAGTTATTTGGGTGCTTGGCACTGTACATACACATGTCTATCTCATCATGTCACATGTCACTTTGGGTATCCTTTAACCTATTTTGGTTTCTGGACGTAGAAACTACGTCCAGAAACCATGTGCGCTACCGCGCGCCCCAGCGGCCGATCGCGCGCGTGCACGCGCACTCCCGGCCGCGGATTCGGTAGTCAGGGAATCAATATATCGGGCTATGAAGCCCGATTACTGATTCCTCTCCCCCGCTGAAAAAGCGACAGCTTCTCTCGGAAGCTGCGCCTTTTCTGGCCGTTCCCTTCCTGATGCGCCACTCTAAGCGTGTGTTACGCTTAGAGTGACGTCATGTAAAAAAACTCATGGCCGCCATCTTGTGGCCAAAAAGTAAAACTACACCTGAAAATGAAAATAAATTAAAATCAACACACATTTACATTATAAATCTATTGTTTACCCCCCACCCTCCCAAAACTACCCAAATAAAATGTTTACTATAAATAAAAAAAACCATTACAATAATAAAAAAAAAAAACATGTAAATATTTACCTAAGGGTCTAAACTTTTTAAATATCAATGTAAAGATGAAATATTTCTATATTTTTTTTATTTTAAACTTGTTAATAGTGATAGATGCAAAATGGAAAAAATGCACCTTTATTTCCAAATAAAATATTGTCGCCATACATTGTGATAGGGACATAATTTTAACGGTGTAATAACCGGGACATATGGGCAAATACAATACGTGAGTTTTAATTATGGAGGCATGTATTATTTTAAAACTATAATGGCTGAAAACTGAGAAATAATGAATTTTTCCATTTTTTTTCTTATTCTTCCTGTTAAAATGCGTTTACAGTAAAGTGGCTCTTAGCAAAATGTACCCCCCAAAGAAAGCCTAATTGGTGGCGGAAAAAAACAAGATATAGATCAGTTCATTGTGATATGTAGTGATAAAGTTATAGGCTAATGAATGGGAGGTGAACATTTCTCTCGTGAAAACCACGGAACCTGAATGGGTTAAGGACGATTGCAGTAGCCTACAATGTGTACAGTATGCATGGATGCAACAAATGTGCATTGTGCTGCAGCCACGTTCACTGTGAACATCATCAATGATGAATGCTGGAGCCACCCTGAAAAGGGGCTCTTAATGCTGTTGTGGTTGGCCTTGAGAAAGGGTCTGTTTTGGCTACGAAAACTTAGATGCATATAAAGTTTGAGATGAACTATTGTACGTGTAGTGCAGGCTGGACTCGGGCATTTGGAATGTCATCATCTGGACCCTAAAGAGATATCAGAAGCCAGACAGCCATTCAGGGTCAGCTCACCAACATGTGTCATATCGGTACACTGACCTTTCAGGGGACGATACAGTTACAGAGTACTGAGATGGACTGTAAACATTTACCCAAGAAAACATAGAAATGTAGAAACACATGTTAACCACCCCCCACCTCAGGTTACTGCCCCTTAAAAATGACAGCAATTTTTACATATCGTGCTCCTCCCATTCATTCACCAATAATTTTATCGCTACTTATCACACCAAAATGATCTTTATATTATTTTTTCACAACAAATTAGGCTATGTTTGGGTGGTACTTTTTTGCTAAGAATTAGTTTATTTTATATGCATTTTAAAGGGAATAAGAAGGGGAAAAAATGAAAAAAATATATTATTTCTCGGTTTCCAGCCCTTATAGTTTCAAAATAAAATGTGCTACAGTAGATAAAACCCACACGTTTTATTTACCCATTCGCCCCAGTTATTGCAGTATTTAAATTAAACAGCGAAGTATGTGTGCTTACACCCCTGTTGCTGAAATGAAGACAAGGACGTAGATACACAATATAGGCGTGCTATATTATGTAAAACATGGATGTCTCTATAAACACCCTAAAAGAAATGACATAACTTAAAGGGTACGTGAAGTTCCATTCTATTTTCCTGCACAGCAAGTGTTAAAAAAAACTAGAGGTGTTATCTATGCAAATGAAACAGTCAACAGAAAATCGAATTCAGCCAGAAATCCTGAAAAGTAAATAGAAGGCAAAACACTTTTATCTGGCTTTGAAATACTGCTGATAAGGTTTTAGTGCTGAAAAGCTTGGGCCCTATGTATTCACATGGGTGAATTCACACTGTGCACAATGCAATGCTTTATAACATTAGTTTTAATTACACAGCAATTTGCTGCAATGGTCCCACAAAGGGGCCAATCACAATGTTGTTTTTCAGCTTCAAGTCCCGTCGTAATAACAGGATCCGAGCTGTGCGCTACCATCAGGGCCGGATTTGTACTTTTTACCACCCAAGGCCACTGTCACCAGCTGCCCTCCAGTATAGGTAGCAAGATGACCCCTCCCCCCTTTCGCTCCAGTATAGGTAGCTAGATGACTCCTCCCCCCTTTCCCTCCAGTATAGGTAGCCAGATGACTTCCTTAATCCCTCCTTTTCCCACTCCCCTTTTTCAGTATAGGTAGCCAGCTCACCTTCACACCGCAGCAGCCATCAGTGTCACTCATTTCTCCGCTCGTCTCCAGTGCAGAAGTTTCCTCTTCCTTTCTGTCTCCAATGCTGCCCAAGTCCATAGCCGCCGGCCACAATGCAAATGTGCTCAGAGAGCAAGGTGGCTGCTGCACAGGCGGCTAGCAGCAGAGTACCACAATTTGCAAGCTTGCAAATGCTGCACCAGTTTAGCCTGCTGCTTTGGTGCCCTTGCTCCTGTGGTGCCCTAGGGCATTGCCTAGGCGGCCTTGGCCTAAATCCATCCCTGGCTACCATACAACATAAATAAAAGTATTAGTGGCAGAGGATCAGCAGGACAGCCCAGTAATGTGCATTGTTTAAAAGTAAATAAATATGGCAGCCTCCATATCCCTCTCAGGTCAGAACGACACAGCACACTTATTTGCATTGTATGCATATTACCACACAGGGCTGGTTTAAGCTGAATGGGGGCCCTGGGACAAAGATAACCAGGGACCCACTACCTCACCAAAGTTAGCCCCAGAGGCCCCTATTTGACCGTCACGCTTCCACTCCGATCACGGCAGTTGTGATCCACTTGCAGAGCTGCATAGCGGATGCGGAGGCCATACACATCTGCACCACAGCCCCCACAATCCCTTGCCTACTGCTTGTACCAGGTGACAGCTCCTAGCCAATGAGGGGTCACCTGGTAAGAGCAGTAGTAGGCGATACAAGGAATTGTGAGGGTTGTAGTGTGAATGTGTGTGGCATACGCATCCCTATGTAGCGCTGAAATGTCGTTCAGCCAGCCTCCTATTGCAGGGGCCCGGGGAGCAGTCTGGGTGTGACCACCTGGAGTTCCAGAGACACATGGGGGCCCGGCAGCCGTCATGCCAAAACAACTGGCCGTTGTAGTCATTAGCTCGCATGGGAAATAGTACGTCGTTTGGATTCATATTTTTTTCCCAGCAATTATCAATCGGACAGCTTTCAGTCGTTCCTGATTCCAATGCACTTTAGGGCAATCCGAAAAAAATCGCAAACATACGTAGAACATTGCATGCGGAAAACGTGAACGCGATCCCACAGCCCCGCAAACCCCAAACAAAGGCCCTCGAAAATTGCAACGCTGAGCGCGCTCCCGACCTCACAGAAAATTCAGACAGGATGGAATCTGGATCAGCCTAATAAACGGCAGCCTTTTTATTCCTGTTTCAGGTTATTAGTTCCCTAAGGGGCACAAAACAGAGACGCTCAGCGAATCTGCTCCAATTAATGACTGCGGGCTCTAACGAGCTGCCACAGATCATTCATAATAGGATTATGTGTCCGCCGCGCTGATAACGAGGGATACGCTGAGTGAGATGAGATGACAGGAGATTTATGAAGTTATGACAATGCGGGCGTGGAGGTGCGAGGGCGTGGTGTCAGTAAGGTTTGTCAAAGGATTTGATCCACAAACCTATCCTCGATTAGGGCAATCGGCGACACGGGGGACAGATTAGGAGTTGTTGAAAGGGAAGACGTTTTGGGCCCATCTACAAGGGGATACAGCTGAAGAGGAGTGACAGAGGAGACAGGGCAGCTGTGCGGCGTCCCCAAATAACACAATCAGCTGCTGGTCCCCCCCGCCCCCCCGAAAGATCTGGAGGAGTTACATGAATTTCAGTTCAAACGCTTGGAATGACACCAGGCAGCGTGACTAATGCTTCTTACAAGATGCAGGAATTATGGGATAGAGTCAAACAATTAACCACTTCACATCCAGACCTTGTGCCCCCCTTTATGGACCAGAGCAGTTTTGACATTTTTAGCTATGTCCCTATTTAATCAGCAATAACTTTATCCCTACTTATGATACCTAAATTAAATATATATGGTTATACTATACTACGCTTTCATTGTGTGGCATGCATTTTTTCCCCTTGAACAATTTTGTTTTGTATGCATTCTAAATGACATCCAAGGTGAAAATAAACTGATGAGAAAACAATTGTATCTATCCTCAGTCTCCTAAAAAATGATTTTTTTTAGATACCCCAGAGTTTTATTTTATATTTAAAACTCGGTTTTAAGTTTTTACGGTTTAATGGCCTTTGCTTAATGACACCTTCATCAAAATATGCCAGAGCTCAAATCTATGAATTATTGATCCTTTTTTATCTCTTTCCTGCTCTCAGAAGCCATTTACTGTCAGGAAAGTGTACTATGGCTGTAATTACTTATCAGTGAGGGTTATGCTATAGTCTGACCCAGTCCCGACCCGGACAGAAACTGTCACTTGCATATCTGATGTTTAACTTTTTTAGGCAGAGAAAGAAAAAAAGGAACGCAGCATAGTTATTTGTGTGCTTGGCACTGTATATACACATGCCTATCTCATCATGTCACATGTCACCTTGGGTATCCTTTAAAGGGGAAAAGAGGAAAAAAGTAGAAAAAAAACGGCATTATTCCTCAGTCAGTTTTACCAATTCCAGGTTAAAAATAAAAAGCGCTACTGTAGATAAAAAAACCACAAATTATGTTTGGCTATTTCTAGCGTTTATCACACAACTTAGATTATGTTCCTGTCACAATTTATGGTGAGGATATTTGATTCTGAAATAATGTGTGTGTATTTTTCACTGAAATCTTCAAAAATCGACGTATTTTTAATGGTAAAAATCCAATTTTATTAGCTCAGGGGACATATATCCCCTTTCACCAATCAATGCTGCAGCAGATAGCGCCAGAGGTGTGCACAGGAGCAATGCCCAATCCTGCACAGCTGTGCTTCAGCTACAAGATGTCCTTGTGGCTTAGATGAAGTCAGAGAGGGCGTAGATACACTGTAGTGGTGGATAGATCGGTTATCCTGAGGACGATCTCGTTAACCCTTCCTGCTGCAGTATGTTATGTTACATCCACCAAGTTGTAAACTCTACTATTTGCCCAGAAGCCTGGTACACATGCTAGATGGTTTTTGGCCAAGTTGGTTGATCAGGGTGCCTCTGCATAGCATCTAGTGTGTGTATAGCAGCCCCGAACCTAGCCAGTGCACCTGCAGGATATCTGGTCTGCTGGATCATCTCATCCATGTGCTGGACAAGGCCATTGCTCTTCTCCAGAGGGTGCGTACAACACAGCCGAGTTTTGATTGGCCAATGATGCCTAATTTTACCACTTTCATATAAAATGAGAGCTTACCTACACAATCTGCTCATAGCATTCAATATCTTTTGACCCTCATACTACATGGAGGAGGCAACATTGGTCAGTAGTGGGCCAATCAATATTGGATGTTTATGCATGGCTGCAAAGAGGGCGTTAACTCACTTAAGCTGCTGCCTTTCGCCAGTGAGCTCCACGCCACTCTCCATCCCCCACACCTCTGCCTTCACTGCAGAACTACCAGTTTAGAAGGCAGAAGTGTGGGGAAGATGTAGAACAGTGTGGAGCAAGAGGCGGCGGCTTACGTTAACCCCCTCTGTGCGGCCTCTGCATACTCCAGGACAGTTTCACCTTTTGCAAAATGTATCTTGTTTATCCTTAAAGGACAACCGAAGTGACATGTGACATGATGAGATAGACATGTGTCTAGCACACATATAACTAGGCTGTGTTCCTTTTTTTCTTTCTCTGCTTGAAGTTCATAATCAGCTATGCAAGTGACAATTTCTGTCCAGGGCGGCACGGAGTCGGACTTTAGCGTAACGCTCACTGATAAGTAATTACAGCCATAAAACACTTTCCTGGCAGTAATGGCTCCTGAGAGCAGGAAAGAGATCAAAAAGGGTCAATAGTTCATAGATTTCAGCTCTGGCACACTTCAATACACGTCATTGAGCAGAGACAATAAAACAGTAAAAACTTAAAAACTAGATTTCAGCCCACAGGGATTTTTCACCTTATGCATCAGAGCAATTTTCACCTCCCATTCATTCCCTAATAACTTTATCACTACTTATCACAATTTATTGTTCTATATCTTGTTTTTCCGCCACTAATTAGGCTTTTTTTGGGTGGTACATTTTGCTAAGAATTATTTATTTATTTAATAATGCATTTTAACAGGATTAATAAGAAAAAAATGGAAAAAATTCATTATTTCTCGGTTTTCGGCCATTATAGCTTTAAAATAATCCACGCTACCATAATTAAAACCTATGTATTTTATTTGCCCGTATGTCTCGGTTATTATACCATTTAAATTTTGTCCCTATCACAATATATGGCGCCAATATTTCATTTGGAAATAAAGGTGCATTGTTTCCTTGTTGCGTCTATCACTATTTACCAACTTATAAATTAAAATATGTTTGTAGTATACCCTCTTCAAATGCATATTTAAAAAGTTCAGACCCTTAGGAAACTATTTATGTTTTTTGTTGTTTTTTTTTTTTTTTGTATTTTTTTTTCCATTAAAATATTTATTTGGGTAATATTTTGGTGTGGGACATGAACAGGTAATTTTTAATGTTACTGAATGTGTAAATTGTAATGTAAAAAATGTGTAGATGTAGTTTTACTATTTGGCCACAAGATGGCCACCTTCGTTTTTGTTTTCCCTTCTTGTACTCCTCGCTAAGCGGAAGTACAAGGGGGATGCGGAAATTTTTCCGGGCAGAAGAACTGAAGCCTCACGGGTGAGCGCTTCGGTTTTTCTGCGGGGGACAGGGATCGGTGATTGGGAACCATGTTCCCTTTCACTGATCCCAGGGCTACCGGGGGACACCACGGGGGCGCGCCCGTGATCGCGCGCGGGAGTGCATGTAAGCAGCTGACCGGACGTGCTCTTCACGTCTGGGCGCCTGAAATGGTTAAAATATAAAATAAAATTGTGGATATTTAAAAAGTATTTTTAGGAGAGGGAGAATAATTACAATAGTTTATCTTATCAGTGTATGTTCACCTCATATGTCCTTTAAGCCAGACCACAGAGTCTGACAAAACTGAGAAGCCATGGACATTAGCTTTAGGCATCAATGAGAGGGTTGATTAAGGATAGGCATCAGTGGGGAAGGTCGGTTAGTGTTAGGCATCAGTGGGGAAGGTCGGTTAGTGTTAGGCATCAGTGGGGAAGGTCAGTTAGTGTTAGGCATCAGTGGGGAAGGTCAGTTAGTGTAAGGCATCAGTAGAGAGAGGGCTCTGTATGAGAATAAGGCTAGGTTTAACCTCCTGAGCGATAATCCCGAGCTGAGCTCGGGGTATGTCGCGCAGGAGGAGTTCTCAGGCCCTGGTGGGCCAATTTGCATAATTTTTTTTCTGTTACATGCAGCTAGCACTTTGCTAGCTGCGTGTAACTTCCGATCGCCGCCGCTCGCCGCCGATCCGCCGCTCGCCGCCGTGCCGCGCAGCCCCCCCCCCCTCCCCGACCCCTTGCGCAGCCTGGCCAATCAGTGCCAGGCAACGCTGAGGGGTGGATCGGGACTCCCTCTGGGGAAGCCCAGCAGGAAATCCCGTTCTGAACGGGATTTCCTGCTTACTCTGATCGCCGAAGGCGATCGGAGTGGGTGGGGGGATGCCGCTGGGTAGCGGCTATCATGTAGCGAGCCCAGGGCTCGCTACATGATTTAAGAAATAAAAAATTTTAAAAAAAGTGCTGCGCCCCCTCCTGGGCGATCTTATTGTATCGCCCAGAGGGTTAACAATAGTAAAATATTATTAAGATTTATTGATATTTTATCACTGGAATTACCACTGCCCCATAGCAGAATATTGGTAATTTTGCATGTACACCTGTGATAAACCGTCACAACGACCACACCCGAGGGAGTTAGTATTTCATTGCCACACGGACAGATCTGGGGATAAATGCGCTCAGCTATTTAGTGAGCACGATGTAACAAAGTACCGGCACAACCACGAGAGTGAATATGGGGAGAGGACAGGCCACTAGGGACGGATCTGATTGATAGACAGATGCTGAAGCGCTATGACTGTCAGCGCCGCCTATTCATCTCCACGATTGACGATCTTCATATTGTGCGCGGTACTTCGGTGCTTCCTCAATCCAAACGCTTCAGCAGACACGCCTGCCCCACGGCCAACAAATAACCCGACGCACACGAATAGATTTGCATAAATGCGAGTAACTGTGATGTAATTAAAAGACAATTGGTGAATAAATCAGCTTGGCATATCAGGTATAAAGAGAAAGGAAATGCAATGACAAAGAGGCGGAAGAAAATGCAGAAATTAAAGAGTACCTGTGCCAAAAAAAAAGGATAGATCTACCTCAGAGGAGGGAATCAGGGCCGGATTTAAAGGGAACCTAAACTGAGAGGGATATGGATGTTTCCTTTTAACCTCCTTGCCGGTTATCCCGAGCTCAGCTCGGGGTAACCTGCCACGGAGGATTCCTCAGGCCCTGCTGGGCCGATTTGAATAATTTTTTTTTTATACACGCAGCTAGCACTTTGCTAGCTGCGTGTCACTTACGATCGCCGCCGCTCCGCGCCGATTCGCCGCTACCCGCCGCATCAGAGGGTGCCCCCCCCCCGAGACCAGTGCGCTGCCTGACCAATCAGTGCCAGGCAGCGCTGAGGGGTGGATCGGGACTCCCTCTGACGTCACGACGGTGACGTCATCACGCCCATCGCCATGGCGACGGGGGAAGCCCTCATGGAAATTCCGTTTAGAACGGGATTTCCGGATGGGCATATGCGCCGGCGGCGATCGGCGCATACGGGTGGACGCCGCAGGGAAAGGGGGAAGCATGTAGCTAGCGCTAGGCTACATGCTAAAAAAAAAATGCGAAAAAAACACCCTCCCTGCCGTGCGCAGGGAGGTTAAATAATACCAGTTGCCTGGCAGTCCTGCTGATCTCTTTGGCTGCAGTAGTGGCTGAATCACACACCTGAAACAAGCATGCAGCTAATCCAGTCTGACTTCAGTCAGAGCACCTGATCTGCATGCTTGTTCAGGGGTTCTGGCTGAAAGTATTAGAGACACAGGATCAGCAGGAGAGTCAGGAAAACTGGTATTACTTTTAAAAGGAAAAATCCATATCCTTCTCGGTTTAGGTTCCCTTTAAAGAGAACCTGAAATGAAAATAAAATATCTAAATAAACATAAAGACGTCATACATACCTCCTGTATAGTCTACTCATCAATCTCTTTCTCCTCTCCTGCGTCCTGTTTGTCCTCTGTGATCAATTTAATTCTCTATCCTCCATTTTGAAAATGGCCATTACCCTATAACAGCTTCCTGGTATGCACACTGTTAAACTGTAATATCACCCACTTGAGCCATAGGGAAGCATGGACATTACCTTGCACATTCAGTTGTAGCTGGCAGCAGCTGATATATAACTGAAAGCAACTGATATATTTCAGTTCTGACAAAATCTTGTCAGAACTGGAAGGGATCACTGTAAGAAGAAAATTGTGAGCTTCTGAGAGGAACTGATGGCGAGGTAAGTATGCAATATTCATTTGCAGCTACATCGTGTATTTATTTGAAATACTTTTACTCAGTTCAAGTTCCCTTTAAGCCAAGGCCACATAGATCATGGCCTAGGGCACTGCAGGAGCAAAGGCGGGTATGCAGCAGGCTGGAGATCTGCAGTTTGCAATTGCAAGCTTGCAGTAGGCAATGGTACTCTCCTGATGGCTATTTGTGCACTATGTGTGCTGCTTCCCTGTGTACACCTGGCAGTTAGGAGGAGCAGGGGTGTAGGGGCCACAGTCACAGCCCTGCAGCTACAAACTCCTTCCTGTTCTTGTGTTCCAACTCATAGTAAGACCACCCACTAGGGAGCGAACTTACTGTGAGATGGAATGCAAGAACAGGAGGAAGTTTGTAGCTGCAGTACGTGGATCCTGGCAAGTGAGTATCTGATGACTGCTGAGCCGCTGCTGGTCATGTGCGGCTGCGTTCCCCCTCCGGCTGGTTATCTATACTGAGGTACCTATCCCTGGCTATCTGTACTGAGGCATCTAATCCTGGCTATCTATACTGAGGCATCTAATCCTGACTATCTATACTGAGGCATCTAATCCTGGCTATCTATACTGAGGCACCTATCCCTGGTTATCTGTACTGAGGCACCTATTTCTGACTATCTATACTGAGGCACCTATTCCTGACTATCTATACTGAGGTACCTATCCATGGCTATCTGTACTGAGGCATCTAGTCCTGGCTATCTATACTGGGGCACCTATTCCTGACTATCTATACTGAGGCACCTATCCCTGGTTATCTGTACTGAGGCACCTATTTCTGACTATCTATACTGAGGCATCTAATTCTGGCTATCTATACTGAGGTACCTAATCCTGGCTATCTGTACTGAGGCTAGAGTTGGGCCGAACGGTTCGCCTGCGAACGGTTCCATGCGAACTTCAGTGGTTCGCGTTCGCGTCCCGCAGGCGAACCTTTGCGGAAGTTCGGTTCGCCCCATAATGCACATGGAGGGTCAACTTTGACCCTCTACATCACAGTCAGCAGGCCCAGTGTAGCCAATTAGGCTACACTAGCCCCTGGAGCCCCACCCCCCTTATATAAGGCAGGCAGCGGCGGCCATTACGGTCACTCGTGTGCTGCCTGCGTTAGTGAGAGTAGGGCGAGCTGCTGCAGACTGTCTCTCAGGAAAAGATTAGTTAGGCTTAACTTGTTCCTGTCTGGCTGCATACCTGTGCTGTGAACCCACCACTGCATACCTGTGCTGTGAACCCACCACTGCATACCTGTGCTGTGAACCCACCACTGCATACCTGTGCTGTGAACCCACCACTGCATACCTGTTCAGTGAACCCACCACTGCATACCTGTTCAGTGAACCCGCCACTGCATACCTGTTCAGTGAACCTGCCACTGCATACCTGTTCTGTTCAGTGGACCCGCCACTGTATACCTGTTCATTGAACCCACCACTGCATACCTGTGCTGTGAACCCACCACTGCATACCTGTTCTGTGAACCTGCCACTGCATACCTGTTCTGTTCAGTGGACCCGCCACTGTATACCTGTTCATTGAACCCACCACTGCATACCTGTGCTGTGAACCCACCACTGCATACATGTGCTGTGAACCCACCACTGCATACCTGTTCTGTGAACCCACCACTGCATACCTGTTCAGTTAACCCGCCACTGCATACCTGTTCTGTTCAGTGGACCCGCCACTGTATACCTGTTCAGTGAACCCGCCACTGCATACCTGTTCAGTGAACCCGCCACTGCATACCTGTTCTGTTCAGTGGACCCGCCACTGTATACCTGTTCAGTGAACCCGCCACTGCATACCTGTTCTGTTCAGTGGACCCGCCACTGTATACCTGTTCAGTGAACCCGCCACTGCATACCTGTTGTGTTCAGTGAACCTGCCACTGCATACCTGTTCAGTGAACCCGCCACTGTATACCTGTTCTGTTTAGTGAACCCGCCACTGTATACCTGTTCTGTTTAGTGAACCCGCCACTGTATACCTGTTCAGTGAACCCGCCACTGCATACCTGTTCAGTGAACCCGCCACTGCATACCTGTTCTGTTCAGTGGACCCGCCACTGTATACCTGTTCAGTGAACCCGCCACTGCATACCTGTTCTGTTCAGTGGACCCGCCACTGTATACCTGTTCAGTGAACCCGCCACTGCATACCTGTTCTGTTCAGTGGACCCGCCACTGTATACCTGTTCAGTGAACCCGCCACTGCATACCTGTTGTGTTCAGTGAACCTGCCACTGCATACCTGTTCTGTGAACCCGCCACTGTATACCTGTTCTGTTTAGTGAACCCGCCACTGTATACCTGTTCTGTTTAGTGAACCCGCCACTGTATACCTGTTCAGTGAACCCGCCACTGCATACCTGTTGTGTTCAGTGAACCTGCCACTGCATAGCTGTTCTGTGAACCCGCCACTGTATACCTGTTCTGTTTAGTGAACCCGCCACTGTATACCTGTTCAGTGAACCCGCCACTGTATACCTGTTCTGTTTAGTGAACCCACCGCATCAGTGCGCATACCTGTGCAGTTAAGTGAACCCACCTACCTACGTGAGTGCACGCAGTGTGATATACCACTCCGTGCATACCCGATATGGACAAAACAGGTAGAGGAAGAGGTAGTGCCAGAGCCAGAGGAAGGCCACCCGGCAGGTCTGCGCGAGGTCGTGTAAATGTAATTTCGTGTGGACCTGGCCCACAGTACAGTGCTCGGAAGAAGGCACGTCCCATCACCTCCCAAGATTGTCAGGACGTGGTTGAGTATTTAGCGACACAGAACACCTCATCTTGCTCAGCCACCAGCGCTACTACTAGCACCACTTCCGCTGCATTTGACACTTCGCAAGAATTATTTAGTGTTGAAATCACTGATGCACAGCCATTGTTGTTACAGCCAGATGAATTTTCACCAGCTCATATATTTGAGTTACCCGGCAACACTATGGATGTAACGTGTAAGGAGGATGAAGGACCTACTGATGGTGCATGTTTGGATTTGTCTGAGGCAAGCGAAGCTGGGCAGGATGATTACGATGATGACGATGATAGGGATCCTCTGTATGTTCCCAATAGAGGAGATGAAGAGGGGGACAGTTCAGAGGGGGAGTCAGAGAGTAGTAGGAGGAGAGAAGTTGCTGAAAGAAGCTGGGGCAGCTCTTCGTCAGAAACAGCTGGTGGCAGAGTCCGGCACCATGTATCGCCACCTATGTACAGCCAGCCAACTTGCCCTTCAGCATCAGCTGCTGAGGTCCCCATAGTGCCCACATCCCAGGGTGGCTCAGCGGTGTGGAAATTTTTTAATGTGTGTGCCTCAGATCGGAGCAAAGCCATCTGTTCGCTCTGCCAACAAAAATTGAGCCGTGGAAAGGCCAACACTCACGTAGGGACAAGTGCCTTACGAAGGCACCTGGAGAAAAGGCACAAACAGCAATGGGATGGCCACCTGAGCAAAAGCAGCAGCAGCACACAAAAGCAAAGCCACCCTCCTTCTCCTCTTCCTCCTCCATCAGGTGCATTATCTGCTTCTGCCGCTTTCTCCCTTCCACCTTCACAGGCACCCTCCTCCACTCCGCCTCTGCCCTTGAGCGGTTCCTGCTCCTCTGCCCACAGCAGCAGTCAGGTGTCCGTGAAGGAAATGTTTGAGCGGAAGAAGCCAATTTCGGCCAGTCACCCCCTTGCCCGGCGTCTGACAGCTGGCGTGGCGGAACTGTTAGCTCGGCAGCTGTTACCATACCGGCTGGTGGACTCTGAGGCCTTCCGTAAATTTGTGGCCATCGGAACACCGCAGTGGAAGATGCCAGGTCGCACTTATTTTTCGAGAAAGGCCATACCCCAACTGCACCGTGAAGTTGAGAGGCAAGTGGTGTCATCTCTTGCGAAGAGCGTTGGGTCAAGGGTACACCTGACCACGGATGCCTGGTCTGCCAAGCACGGGCAGGGCCGCTACATTACCTACACAGCCCATTGGGTGAACCTGGTGGTGAACGATGGCAAGCAGGGCGCAGCGGACCAAATTGTGACACCTCCACGGCTTGCAGGCAGGCCTCCTGCCACCTCCTCTCCTCCTGCTACATGCTCTTCGCTGTCCTCCTCCTCCTTGGCTGAGTGGCAGTTCTCCTCTCCAGCTACACAGCCCCAGCTCCGCAGGGCCTATGCTGCATGCCAGGTAAGACGGTGTCACGCCGTCTTAGACATGTCTTGTCTCAAAGCGGAGAGTCACACTGGAGCAGCTCTCCTGGCTGCTCTTAAGAAACAGGTGGATGAGTGGCTGCCCCTGCACCACCTGGAGATAGGCAACGTGGTGTGCGACAATGGCAGCAATCTGCTTGCCGCTTTGCATATGGGGAAGCTGACACACATACCCTGCATGGCACATGTCATGAATCTAGTGGTTCAAAGATTTGTGGCAAAGTACCCTGGCTTAGCGAATGTCCTGAAGCAGGCCAGGAAGTTCTGTGGGCATTTGAGGCGGTCTTACACAGCCATGGCACGCTTTGCGGAAATTCAGCGCAAAAACAACATGCCGGTGAGATGCCTCATTTGCGATAGCCCGACTCGATGGAACTCGACCCTGCTCATGTTCTCCCGCCTGCTAGAACAGAAGAAAGCTGTGACCCACTACCTCTACAACTTCAGTAGAATGAAACAGTCTGGGAAGATGGGGATGTTCTGGCCCGACAACTGGACACTGATGGAAAATGCATGCAGGCTCATGCGGCCGTTTGAGGAGGTGACCAACCTGGTGAGCCGCAGTGAGGGCACCATCAGCGACTTAATTCCCTACGCTTACTTCTTGGAGCGTGCTGTGCGTAGAGTGGCGGATGAAGCTGTGAATGAGCGTGACCAGGAACCGTTACGGCAGGAACAGGCATGGGACCAATTTTCATCAGACCCAGCTGTTTCCTCAACACCTGCGGCAGCACAGAGGGGGGAGGAGGAGGAAGAAGAGAAGTCGTGTGCAGAAGACGAGTCAGACTCAGAGGATGATGAGCAAGGTGTTTCTTTGGGGGAGGAGGAGGAGGAGGAGGAGGGGACAGCGGCAGGAGAACAACCTCAGCAGGCATCGCAAGGGGCTTGTGCTGCTCAACCTTCCCGTGGTATTGTTCGCGGCTGGGGGGAGGAGGTTGACTTACCTGACGTCACTGAGGAAGAGCAAGAGGAGATGGAGGGAACTGGATCCGACTTTGTGCAGATGTCGTCTTTTATGCTGTCCTGCCTGTTGAGGGACCCCCGTATAAAAAACCTCCAGGGGAATGACCTGTACTGGGTGGCCACACTACTAGACCCTCGGTACAGGCACAAAGTGGCGGACCTGTTACCAACTCACCGGAAGGTGGAAAGGATGCAGCACATGCAGAACCAGCTGTCAACTATGCTTTACAATGCCTTTAAGGGTGATGTGACGGCACAACGCCAGCAAGGTACCACTGCCACTAATCCTCCTCCCGTGTCCACGCAGTCAAAGACAGGACGCTCCAGCGATCTCATGGTGATGTCGGACATGCGGACGTTCTTTAGTCCAACGCCTCGCCGTAGCCCTTCCGGATCCACCCTCCACCAACGCCTGGAACGGCAGGTAGCCGACTACCTGGCCTTAAGTGTGGATGTAGACACTGCTGTGAACAGCGATGAGGAACCCTTGAACTACTGGGTGTGCAGGCTTGACCTGTGGCCAGAGCTGTCCCAATTTGCCATCCAACTTCTCTCCTGCCCTGCCGCAAGCGTCCTGTCAGAAAGGACCTTCAGCGCAGCTGGAGGCATTGTCACAGAGAAGAGAAGTCGCCTAAGTCACAAAAGTGTTAAGTACCTCACCTTTATCAAAATGAATGAGGCATGGATCCCGGAGGGCTGCTGCCCGCCCCAAGACTAAGTCAGTCCCCGCACACACAGCATCTCTGCCTGCACGCCGTGTGACTGGCTGCCTGGCCTGCCACAAGAAGACTAAGTCGCTCCCAGTCCCTCCACACAGCATGTCTGCCTGCAGGCTGCTTGACTACCTTCTCCGCCACCACCAACAGGGTCCGGGACTCCAGGCGGATTGCTGAATTTTTTAGGCCGCTGCTAGCAGCGGCCGCTGTAATAATTTTTCTGGTGCGTGTACATGACTGCCTAATTTTTCTGGCTGCACTGCGGGCAGCTGCAACAACAAAAGAAAAGGCATGTACATGCGCCCATTCCCCTTCGTGATCATTACCTTGCCGTGGTGAAGGGGCTTGCGTATCACAATGAAGCAATGACCGGCGCCTAGATGAGTGTCTCGGGGGGTACACAAAAGATAATAAGGTCGTTGCTTCATTGTGGTCAGACCAAATTTGATCAGCTGGACAGTCACTGTTCTGTCATTCAGCTACATCAGCCAGGCGACCATATGGGCTGTAAAGCCACCAAAACCTGCACTCTCGCCATGGGGCACACCAGTCCAGCACGGCCGTCACTACACAAACAGCTGTTTGCGGTGCGTTACACGGTGAGTTTGGTGTGTCAGTGTGAAGCAGTACCTTAATTACACTACCTGATTGATGTATACACATGCAAGATGTTTTAAAGCACTTTAGGCCTGTCATTTAGCATTCAATGTGATTTCTGCCCTTAAAACGCTGCTTTGCGTCAAATCCAGATTTTTCCCCGGGACTTTTGGCATGTATCCCACTCCGCCATGCCCCCCTCCAGGTGTTAGACCCCTTGAAACATCTTTTCCATCACTTTTGTGGCCAGCATATTTTTTTTTTTTTCAAAGTTCGCATCCCCATTGAAGTCTATCGCGGTTCGCGAACTTTAACGCGAACCGAACCTTCCGCGGAAGTTCGCGAACCAGGTTCGCGAACCTAAAATCGGAGGTTCGGCCCAACTCTAACTGAGGCATGTAATCCTGGCTATCTATACTGAGGCACCTATTTCTGACTATTTATACAGGGGCATCTAATCCTGACTATCTATACTGAGGCATCTAATCCTGGCTATCTATACTGAGGCATCTAATCCTGACTATCTATACTGAGGCATCTAATCCTGACTATCTATACTGAGGCATTTAATCCTGACTATCTATACTGAAGCATCTAATCCTGACTATCTATACTGAAGCATCTAATCCTGGCTATCTATACTGAGGCATCTAATCCTGGCTATCTATACTGAGGTACCTATCCCCGGCTACCTATACTGAGGCATCTAGTCCTGGCTATCTATACAGAGGCATCTAACCCTGACTATCTATACTGAGGTACCTATCCCCGGCTACCTATACTGAGGCATCTAATCCTGGCTATCTATACTGAGGTACCTATTCCTGACTATCTATACTGAGGCACCTACTCCTGGCTATCTATACTGAGGCACCTATTTCTGACTATTTATACTGAGGCATCTAATCCTGACTATCTATACTGAGGTAACTATCCCTGACTATCTATACTGAAGCATCTAATCCTGACTATCTATACTGAGGCATTTAATCCTGGCTATCTATACTGAGGCATCTAATCCTGGCTATCTATAATGAGGCACCTATTCCTGGCTATCTATACTGAGGCATCTAATCCTGACTATCTATACTGAGGCATCTAATCCTGACTATCTATACTGAGGCATCTAATCCTGACTATCTATACTGAGGCAATTAATCCTGACTATCTATACTGAGGCACCTATTCCTGACTATCTATACTGAGGCATCTAATCCTGATTATCTATACTGAGGCATCTAATCCTGACTATCTATACTGAGGCATTTAATCCTGACTATCTATACTGAGGCATCTAATCCTGGCTATCTATAATGAGGCACCTATTCCTGACTATCTATACTGAGGCATCTAATCCTGGCTATCTACACTGAGGCACCTATTCCTGACTATCTATACTGAGGCATCTAACCCTGACTATCTATACTGAGGCATCTAATCCTGACTATCTATACTGAGGCATCTAATCCTGACTATCTATACTGAGGCATCTAATCCTGGCTATCTATACAAAGGCATCTAATCCTGACTATCTATACTGAGGCATCTAATCCTGACTATCTATACTGAGGTAACTATCCCTGACTATCTATACTGAGGGCATCTAATCCTGCCTATCTATACTGAGGCATCTAGTCCTGGCTATCTATACTGAGGGCATCTAATCCTGACTATCTATACTGAGGCATCTAATCCTGACTATCTATACTGAGGCATCTAATCCTGACTATCTATACTGAGACATCTAATCCTGACTATCTATACTGAGGCATCTAATCCTGACTATCTATACTGAGGCATCTAATCCTGGCTATCTATACTGAGGCATCTAATCCTGACTATCTATACTGAGGTACCTATCGCTGGCAATCTATACTGAGGTACCTATCGCTGGCTATCTATACTGAGGCACCTATCCCTGGCTATCTATACTGAGGCATCTAATCCTGGCTATCTATACTGAGGCATCTATCCCTGGCTATCTATACTGAGGAATCTAAACCTGACTATCTATACTGAGGCATCTAATCCTGACTATCTATACTGAGACATCTATACTGAGGCATCTAGTCCTGACTATCTATACTGAGGCATCTAATCCTGACTATCTATACTGAGGCATCTAATCCTGACTATCTATACTGAGGCATCAAATCCTGACTATCTATACTGAGGCATCTAATCCTGACTATCTATACTGAGGCATCTAATCCTGACTATCTATACTGAGGCATCTAATCCTGACGGTCTATACTGAGGCATCTAATCCTGGCTATCTATAGTGAGGCATCAAATCCTGGCTATCTACACTGAGGCACCTATTCCTGACTATCTATACTGAGGCACCTATTCCTGACTATCTATAGTGAGGCATCAAATCCTGGCTATCTACACTGAGGCACCTATTCCTGACTATCTATACTGAGGCATCTAATCCTGGCTATCTATACCGAGGCACCTATTCCTGACTATCTATACTGAGGCATCTAATCCTGGCTATCTATACTGAGGCATGTAATCCTGACTATCTATACTGAGGCACCTATTCCTGACTATCTATACTGAGGCATCTAATCCTGGCTATCTATACTGAGGCATCTAATCCTGGCTATCTATACTGAGGCATCTAATCCTAGCTATCTATACTGAGGCATCTAATCCTGGCTATCTATACTGATGCATCTAATCCTGACTATCTATACTGAGGCATCTAATCCTGACTATCTATACTGAGGCATCTAGTCCTGACTATCTATACTGAGGCATCTAATCCTGGCTATCTACACTGAGGCACCTATTCCTGACTATCTATACTGAGGCATCTAACCTTTACTATCTATACTGAGGCATCTAACCCTGACTATCTATACTGAGGCACCTATTCCTGACTATCTATACTGAGGCATCTAATCCTGGCTATCTATACTGAGGCACCTATTCCTGACTATCTATACTGAGGCATCTAATCCTGGCTATCTATACTGAGGCATCTAATCCTGGCTATCTATACTGAGGCATCTAATCCTGGCTATCTATACTGAGGCATCTAATCCTGGCTATCTATACTGATGCATCTAATCCTGACTATCTATACTGAGGCATCTAATCCTGACTATCTATACTGAGGCATCTAATCCTGACTATCTATACTGAGGCATCTAATCCTGGCTATCTATACTGAGGCATCTAATCCTGGCTATCTATACTGATGCATCTAATCCTGACTATCTATACTGAGGCATCTAATCCTGACTATCTATACTGAGGCATCTAATCCTGACTATCTATACTGAGGCATCTAATCCTGGCTATCTATACCGAGGCACCTATTCCTGACTATCTATACTGAGGCATCTAATCCTGGCTATCTATACTGAGGCATGTAATCCTGACTATCTATACTGAGGCACCTATTCCTGACTATCTATACTGAGGCACCTATTCCTGACTATCTATACTGAGGCATCTAATCCTGGCTATCTATACTGAGGCATCTATTCCTGACTATCTATACCGAGGCACCTATCCCAGGCTATCTATACTGAGGCATCTAATCCTGACTATCTATACTGAGGCATCTAATCCTGACTATCTATACTGAGACATCTAATCCTGACTATCTATACTGAGGCATCTAATCCTGACTATCTATACTGAGGCATCTAATCCTGGCTATCTATACTGAGGCATCTAATCCTGACTATCTATACTGAGGTACCTATCACTGGCAATCTATACTGAGGTACCTATCGCTGGCTATCTATACTGAGGCACCTATCCCTGGCTATCTATACTGAGGCATCTAATCCTGGCTATCTATACTGAGGCATCTATCCCTGGCTATCTATACTGAGGCATCTAATCCTGACTATCTATACTGAGGCATCTAATCCTGACTATCTATACTGAGACATCTATACTGAGGCATCTAGTCCTGACTATCTATACTGAGGCATCTAATCCTGACTATCTATACTGAGGCATCTAATCCTGACTATCTATACTGAGGCATCTAATCCTGACTATCTATACTGAGGCATCTAATCCTGACTATCTATACTGAGGCATCTAATCCTGACTATCTATACTGAGGCATCTAATCCTGACTATCTATACTGAGGCATCTAATCCTGACGGTCTATACTGAGGCATCTAATCCTGGCTATCTATAGTGAGGCATCAAATCCTGGCTATCTACACTGAGGCACCTATTCCTGACTATCTATACTGAGGCACCTATTCCTGACTATCTATAGTGAGGCATCAAATCCTGGCTATCTACACTGAGGCACCTATTCCTGACTATCTATACTGAGGCATCTAACCTTTACTATCTATACTGAGGCATCTAACCCTGACTATCTATACTGAGGCACCTATTCCTGACTATCTAGACTGAGGCATCTAATCCTGGCTATCTATACTGAGGCACCTATTCCTGACTATCTATACTGAGGCATCTAATCCTGGCTATCTATACTGAGGCATCTAATCCTGGCTATCTATACTGAGGCATCTAATCCTGGCTATCTATACTGAGGCATCTAATCCTGGCTATCTATACTGAGGCATCTAATCCTGACTATCTATACTGAGGCATCTAATCCTGACTATCTATACTGAGGCATCTAATCCTGACTATCTATACTGAGGCATCTAATCCTGACTATCTATACTGAGGCATCTAATCCTGACTATCTATACTGAGGCATCTAATCCTGACTATCTATACTGAGGCATCTAATCCTGACGGTCTATACTGAGGCATCTAATCCTGGCTATCTATAGTGAGGCATCAAATCCTGGCTATCTACACTGAGGCACCTATTCCTGACTATCTATACTGAGGCACCTATTCCTGACTATCTATAGTGAGGCATCAAATCCTGGCTATCTACACTGAGGCACCTATTCCTGACTATCTATACTGAGGCATCTAACCTTTACTATCTATACTGAGGCATCTAACCCTGACTATCTATACTGAGGCACCTATTCCTGACTATCTAGACTGAGGCATCTAATCCTGGCTATCTATACTGAGGCACCTATTCCTGACTATCTATACTGAGGCATCTAATCCTGGCTATCTATACTGAGGCATCTAATCCTGGCTATCTATACTGAGGCATCTAATCCTGGCTATCTATACTGAGGCATCTAATCCTGGCTATCTATACTGATGCATCTAATCCTGACTATCTATACTGAGGCATCTAATCCTGACTATCTATACTGAGGCATCTAGTCCTGACTATCTATACTGAGGCATCTAATCCTGGCTATCTACACTGAGGCACCTGTTCCTGACTATCTATACTGAGGCATCTAACCTTTACTATCTATACTGAGGCATCTAACCCTGACTATCTATACTGAGGCACCTATTCCTGACTATCTATACTGAGGCATCTAATCCTGGCTATCTATACTGAGGCACCTATTCCTGACTATCTATACTGAGGCATCTAATCCTGGCTATCTATACTGAGGCATCTAATCCTGGCTATCTATACTGAGGCATCTAATCCTGGCTATCTATACTGAGGCATCTAATCCTGGCTATCTATACTGATGCATCTAATCCTGACTATCTATACTGAGGCATCTAATCCTGACTATCTATACTGAGGCATCTAATCCTGACTATCTATACTGAGGCATCTAATCCTGGCTATCTATACTGAGGCATCTAATCCTGGCTATCTATACTGATGCATCTAATCCTGACTATCTATACTGAGGCATCTAATCCTGACTATCTATACTGAGGCATCTAATCCTGGCTATCTATACCGAGGCACCTATTCCTGACTATCTATACTGAGGCATCTAATCCTGGCTATCTATACTGAGGCATCTAATCCTGACTATCTATACTGAGGCATCTAATCCTGACTATCTATACTGAGGCATCTAATCCTGGCTATCTATACTGAGGCATCTATTCCTGACTATCTATACTGAGGCACCTATTCCTGACTATCTATACTGAGGCATCTAATCCTGGCTATCTATACTGAGGCATCTATTCCTGACTATCTATACTGAGGCACCTATCCCTGGCTATCTATACTGAGGCATCTAATCCTGACTATCTATACTGAGGCATCTAATCCTGGCTATCTATACTGAGGCACCTACTCCTGGCTATCTATACTGAGGCACCTATCCCTGGCTATCTATACTGAGGCATCTAATCCTGACTATCTATACTGAGGCATCTAATCCTGGCTATTTAACCCTCCTGGCAGTTTGTCAAAATCCGCCAGGGGGCAGCAAAACCATTTTTAAAAAAAAAATGTTTTCATGTAGCGAGACTTGCTACATGATAGCCGCTGCTCAGCGGCATCCCCCCAGCCCCTCCGATCGCCTCCGGGAAGAACGGGATCTCCTGGAGGGCTTCCCCCGTCGCCATAGCGATGGGCGGGATGATGTCACCGACGTCGTGACATCAAAGAGGACTCCGATCCACCCCACAGAGCTGCCTAGCACTGATTGGCCAGACAGCGCACGGGGTCTGCGGGGGGGCGGGGGGGGCGGGGGGGGGCGGCTGCGGCGCGATGGATAGCGGCGGATCTGCAGGTAGCGGCGGCGATCGGATTGCACACGCAGCTAGCAAAGTGCTAGCTGCGTGTAGCAAAAAAAAAATTATGCAAATCGGCCCAGCGGGGCCTGAGCGGTGCCTTCCGGCGGCATAGCCCGAGCTCAGCTCGGGCTTACCGTCAGGAAGGTTAATGTAGGGTAGAGGGGCCGGGTCCAAATTCCGCATCGGGGCGCCTGAGGTTTGTAGCCACGCCACTGAGGAGGAGTTTGGCAGTGCCCGTGACAAGACGCAGTGCAGGAAAGGCAATGACACCTGTCGCACCACAAGCTGGATTTAAGCCAAGACCACATTGGCCTTGGCCTAGGGCGCCACAGGAGCAAGAGCGGGTGGGCAGCAGGCTGGAGATGTGCAGTTTTCAATTGCAAGCTTGCAGTGGGCTGTGGTACTCTTCTGACGGCTGCCTATGCACTATGTGTGCTGCTCCTTGTGTACATCTGGCAGTCAGGAGGAGTTTGGCAGTTCCAGTGACAAGAGGCAGTGCAGGCAAGGCAAGGACACCTGTCGCACCGTTAGCCAGATTTAGGCGGCACACGGGTGAACTTGGGACAGCAGAGGACGAGTGCAGGGGGTGGGTGCGTGCAGCCATTGCAGCGGGGGGGAAGTGAGGGTGGCGGCCGAGGTCTAGCGCCGTTCTTAAACGAGTGGGCTTTGATCTAGTCCTGAATAATTGACTGCATTCTACAATATGTCACTACAGGGCCTCTTACAAGAATTTCCCTTCCATGGTGGGTTTAATGCTTCCACGTGAACAGTTTGCTGGGAGCAGCGATAGCGTTCAACCTGACATTAACACATATTAGAATGTCACAGGTGCGGGGGACATTAATGAATAAGCTGCAGTTCCCATGATCCTCCAGTGCCGCCTCTGATTGAAGCAGGCGATGATTCATGTGCTCTGAATATTTATGCCAGTAAAGCGCTAAACATGATTGTGAGAGGCAGCGATACTCCCTCGATCAGGAAGAGCTGAGGGACGAGAAGGAAATGAGTCCATCAGACAGTCAGAAGATATTATCTGCTGTCACCTCCGATAACACTCTGAGGACAAACGTCTTTTCAGAGGCCACTTATAAACTTGACTCGCGTTACAGAGAAGCGTTCTGCAAAGTTACAAACAGATAATAGCCTTGATTTAACATCGCAAGCTTCCTAATATAACAACACTGAAAATTTTTAAAACTATAATCATTTTCAAAGTGATAATTATTGCGCGCCCAATTATAGCCAGCCGCCTTACAGCCGATGTTTGCATTAACGCCTGTGCGGAGGCCAAATCGTCCATTAGCCACAGGCATCCTAATTTCATGCTCTGAACCCCACCTACCAGCGCCTAAAATGAACCACCGCCTAATGCTTCGCCCTCTTTCCCCTTGTAAGTTCCGAAAATGAAACTCCTAATCCCAGCGCCCAAATGACCTCTAGTCGTAGCTGATAGTCAACAATCGCCTACAACCTTTATTCCCTTGTACGGGCCCAGTTCTAGACTTTTTGCGGTCTGACCCCCAAAAAACACCATCAGTATAGGTAGGCAGGTATAGGTGCCCCCTGTATAAGAAGCCAGGTATAGGTGTCCCCTGTATAGGCAGTCAGTATAGTTGCCCCCAGTATAGGTAGCCAGTATAGTTACCTACATTATAGGTAGTCAGTATAGTTGCCCCCAGTATATAGGTTACCCAGGTACATGCCCCCAGAATAGGTAGACAGTATAGTTGCCCCCAGTATATAGATTAGCCAGGTACATGCCCCCAGAATAGGTAGACAGTATAGCTTCCCCCAGTATATAGGTTAGCCAGGTAGGGGCCCCCAGTATAGGTAGACAGTATAGTGGCCCCAGTATATAGATTACCCAGGTAGGGGCCCCCAGAATAGGTAGACAGTATAGTTGCTACCAGTATATAGGTTAGCCAGGTAGGTGCCCCCAGAATAGGTAGACAGTATAGTTGCTACCAGTATATAGGTTAGCCAGGTAGGTGCCCCCAGTGTAGGTAGACAGTATAGTTGCCCCCAGTATATAGATTAGCCAGGTAGGTGCCCCCAGTGTAGGTAGACAGTATAGTTGCCCCCAGTATATAGGTTAGCCAGGTAGGTGCCCCCAGAATAGGTAGACAGTATAGTTGCTACCAGTATATAGGTTAGCCAGGTAGGTGCCCCCAGAATAGGTAGACAGTATAGTTGCTACCAGTATATAGGTTAGCCAGGTAGGTGCCCCCAGAATAGGTAGACAGTATAGTTGCTACCAGTATATAGGTTAGCCAGGTAGGTGCCCCCAGAATAGGTAGACAGTATAGTTGCCCCCGGTATATAGGTTAGCCAGGTAGGTGCCCCCAGAATAGGTAGACAGTATAGTTGCTACCAGTATATAGGTTAGCCAGGTAGGTGCCCCCAGTATAGGTAGACAGTATAGTTTCCCCCAGTCAGAGGCGTAACTAGACATCACTGGGCCCCCCTGCGAAACTATAGGTGCCCCCTGTATAAGAAGCCAGGTATAGGTGTCCCCAGTATAGGCAGTCAGTATAGTTGCCACCAGTACAGGGAGCCAGAATAGGTAGCCAGTATAGTTGCCTCCATTATAGATAGTCAGTATAGTTGCCCCCAGTATATAGGTTACCCAGGTACATGCCCCCAGTATAGGTAGACAGTATAGTTGCTACCAGTATATAGGTTAGTCAGGTAGGTGCCCCCAGAATAGGTAGACAGTATAGTTGCTACCAGTATATAGGTTAGCCAGGTAGGTGCCCCCAGTGTAGGTAGACAGTATAGTTGCTACCAGTATATAGGTTAGCCAGGTAGGTGCCCCCAGTGTAGGTAGACAGTATAGTTGCCCCCAGTATATAGATTAGCCAGGTAGGTGCCCCCAGTGTAGGTAGACAGTATAGTTGCTACCAGTATATAGGTTAGCCAGGTAGGTGCCCCCAGAATAGGTAGACAGTATAGTTGCTACCAGTATATAGGTTAGCCAGGTAGGTGCCCCCAGAATAGGTAGACAGTATAGTTGCTACCAGTATATAGGTTAGCCAGGTAGGTGCCCCCAGTGTAGGTAGACAGTATAGTTGCTACCAGTATATAGGTTAGCCAGGTAGGTGCCCCCAGTGTAGGTAGACAGTATAGTTGCCCCCAGTATATAGATTAGCCAGGTAGGTGCCCCCAGTGTAGGTAGACAGTATAGTTGCTACCAGTATATAGGTTAGCCAGGTAGGTGCCCCCAGTGTAGGTAGACAGTATAGTTGCTACCAGTATATAGGTTAGCCAGGTAGGTGCCCCCAGTGTAGGTAGACAGTATAGTTGCCCCCAGTATATAGATTAGCCAGGTAGGTGCCCCCAGTGTAGGTAGACAGTATAGTTGCTACCAGTATATAGGTTAGCCAGGTAGGTGCCCCCAGTGTAGGTAGACAGTATAGTTGCCCCCAGTATATAGATTAGCCAGGTAGGTGCCCCCAGTGTAGGTAGACAGTATAGTTGCCCCCAGTATATAGATTAGCCAGGTAGGTGCCCCCAGTATAGGTAGACAGTATAGTTGCCCCCAGTATATAGGTTACCCAGGTACATGCCCCCAGAATAGGTAGACAGTATAGTTGCTACCAGTATATAGGTTAGCCAGGTAGGTGCCCCCAGTGTAGGTAGACAGTATAGTTGCCCCCAGTATATAGATTAGCCAGGTAGGTGCCCCCAGTATAGGTAGACAGTATAGTTGCCCCCAGTATATAGATTAGCCAGGTAGGTGCCCCCAGTATAGGTAGACAGTATAGTTGCCCCCAGTATATAGGTTACCCAGGTACATGCCCCCAGAATAGGTAGACAGTATAGTTGCTACCAGTATATAGGTTAGCCAGGTAGGTGCCCCCAGTGTAGGTAGACAGTATAGTTGCCCCCAGTATATAGGTTAGCCAGGTAGGTGCCCCCAGAATAGGTAGACAGTATAGTTTCTACCAGTATATAGATTAGCCAGGTAGGTGCCCCCAGTATAGGTAGACAGTATAGTTTCCCCCAGTCAGAGGCGTAACTAGACATCACCGGGCCCCCCTGCGAAACTTTGGAAGGGGCCCCCCTGCCCCCCTCGCTTTCTGCACGGGAAAACTGAGGACCAATGTGTTTTCCCCATGCAGAGAAAAACACTTAGGGCTTGATTCAAAAAGTGGTGCTAACTGTTAGCACGCCTGTGAAAAGCCCCTTAGCACGCCTAAAAGAGCTTTTCGCGCGCTAATTCACGCACGAGAAACATCGCGCGCAAAGCTATGCGCGCAAAATGCTTTACGCGCGTAAAGTTTTGTGCGCATAACTTTACACGCGATTTCTTAAAGCTTTGTGCGTGCTAACTACTTAGCACCCTAGTTAGCATGCACAAAGCCTTTAGGCGTGCTAACTAGGTTAGCACCGCTTTGTGAATCGAGCCTTTAGACTTAAAGGAAACGTCAGGCAATCTACCCCCAGATCTACTTACCCAGGGCTTCCTCCAGCCCCTTGCAGCCGACATGTCCCTCCCTGCTCCCAGTACATACATACACACACAGCTGTATTATTTTACTACATGAGAGCACATGCTATATGGAGGAACAACAATGACATGCTGAATGTAAGATATAGTATCAATGTAACTTTGTGTGTATTAAGAATCTAGGAATCTCTTCTGAGGGAAGGTCTACAACTTTTTATCCAACTGTGACTCCTTTGTTTGTAAGGTTGTACATGAAGTCATCAGAACTGCTGCAGTGTGAGACAGATGTTTTTTACGAACCCTAGGGAGCGGACAGTGTACAAATTCCAAAGTGTGTATGATTCCTTATCTGTGTGGTGGACACATGCAGTCATTATAACAATGGTACGAGAGCAGAATACGTTTTCTCTCCATGTCCTTAGTTGCTTGTCAGTCTCTCAAACTTTTTCCCCCACGGGGCCACCTGAGACTTCTGGGCCCCCCTGCAGAGGCATCCCTTGCAGGGTCTATTGTTACGCCCCTGCCCCCAGTATATAGATTAGCCAGGTAGGTGCCCCCAGTATAGGTAGACAGTATAGTTGCCCCCAGTATATAGATTAGCCAGGTAGGTGCCCCCAGTATAGGTAAACAGTATAGTTGCCCCCAGTATATAGGTTAGCCAGGTAGGTGCCCCCAGTGTAGGTAGACAGTATAGTTGCCCCCAGTATATAGATTAGCCAGGTAGGTGCCCCCACTATAGGTAGACAGTATAGTTGCCCCCAGTATATAGATTAGCCAGGTAGGTGCCCCCAGTATAGGTAAACAGTATAGTTGCCCCCAGTATATAGGTTAGCCAGGTAGGTGCCCCCAGTGTAGGTAGACAGTATAGTTGCCCCCAGTATATAGATTAGCCAGGTAGGTGCCCCCAGTGTAGGTAGACAGTATAGTTACCTCCAGTATATAGATTAGCCAGGTAGGTGCCCCCAGTATAGGTAGACAGTATAGTTGCCCCCAGTATATAGGTTAGCCAGGTAGGTGCCCCCAGTGTAGGTAGACAGTATAGTTGCCCCCAGTATATAGATTAGCCAGGTAGGTGCCCCCAGTGTAGGTAGACAGTATAGTTGCCTCCAGTATATAGATTAGCCAGGTAGGTGTCCCCAATTGGTAGCCAGCCTGCTCCCCTCCTTCCCTGCAGCAGCCGTTCCTTACCTTTTGAGTAAGTCAGCAGGCACCTCCTCTATGAAAGCCTCTGGTCCTCCCCTGGCTAACAGACCTCAGATCAGAGCGACCCGCAGCACTGCTGTGAAGAGGAAGAAAGAGAGCGGCTCCCATAGCGTAGAGGCGCATATACAGGTAGAACTTATTTCCTGTATATTGCTGTTACCAGGGGAACTGCTCTCCTGTTTCCTCTTCACAGCAGTGCTGCGGGTCGTCCTGATCTGAGGTCTGTTAGCCAGGGGAGGCCTGGGGACTCTCATAGAGGAGGTGGATGCTGACTTATTCACAAGGGAAAGAGTGGCAGTCGCAGGGAATGAGGAGGGAGGGAGCGGACGGAGTGCCACTGCTCCGCCTGTGCCGCCTAATTCCCGCCATTCAACTGGCATCACGGGAGGACCTACCCGGCACTCAATTACCAATAATTAACGCAGGTGTCTGTTAGACCAAAATTAGCATCAACTCAGAATTATTAGCATTGCATTGACCAGGGGTGTTGCTAGGATCCTAAGCGAACTGGGGCACTTTTGGGCACTCCAGCCAAAAAATGGGTGTGGCCATGCACCAGAATGTGGGTGTGGTCTTGGGTGGGGCCAAATTTACATGAACTTAACAGCGGTCTAAGTAGGTCTGACAAGAAAAATTTTGGATGAAGCCCCCTCTCCATTAGTACAATAAATATATGCAGCATATCAGTATCAATAGGCAGTATCAATTAAAGGACAACTGAAGAGAGAGGTATATGGAGGCTGCCATATTGATTTCCTTTTAAAGCAATACCAGTTGCCCGGCTGTCCTGCTGATCCTCTGCATCTAATTTATAGCCATAGCCCCTGAACAAGCATGCAGCAGATCAGCTGTTTCTGACATTAATGTCAGATCTGACAATATTAGCTGCATGCTTGTTTCTGGTGTGATTCAGACACTACTGCAGCCAAATTGACCAGCAGGGCTGCCAGGCAACTGGTATTGTTTAACAGGAAATAAATATGGCACCCTCCATATTCTTCTCACTACAGTTGTCCGTTAAATATAACTAGGCAGAGTTACCTGGCTTCTGTGCTGGCTGGTCTGGCTGGCTGCCATGTTATCTGGCAGTCCCCCTATAGCATTCTCTGACCTTCTAGTGGACCCCTCCCATGCTCCCATGGGCCTCCCATTAAGGCACCACAACTCCCAACATGCCCCCATAAAAGAACCACAGCTCCCTGCATACCCCATAAAGGCATCACAGCACCTAGCATGGCATCACAGCACCCAATATGCCCCCATAGAGGCACCACAGCACCCAGCATACCCTCCATTGCTGTGTGCTGTGGTGCCATGCTGGGTGCTATGGTGGCTCTGTGGGCCACGCTGGGGGTTGTAAAGCTGGCTGCTGTGTAGTGCCATGCTGGGTACTGTGGTGCCTCTGTGGGGCATGCTGGGTACTGTGTGGTGCCTCTGTGGGGCATGCTGGGTACTGTGTGGTGCTATGCTGGGTACTGTGGTGACTCTGTGCATGCTGGGTACTGTGTGGTGCCATGCTGGGTGCTGTGGTGCCTCTACTCTGGGGGATGTCCGGGGCACGGGCCACTGATCTTTGGGGCTAGCGACGCCGCTGTCGTTGACCATACGTAGTGAGAAGTAATGGCTGTGCCTTTTGATCTGTTCATCCTTTCGTGTGCGCGGCGTAGCGGAGAGTCCCTGTAGGGTCATTACCACACTGGCGGTACGAAATCTAACCGCCTTTTGTAGATATGATGTTGTAAAGCGGCGGCTGATCCCGAACATATACAGCGAGATGTATGGAAACAAATAACGGCCAATAGCAGCTTTACATACAGCAAATTGCTCGTTGCATTCTTTCAGCTCCGTAAACGGCGGCAGATGTTGGCCATTATATTCAGGTGAATATACCGCGGCGGGGCCGTTCTATTTCCAGATACGGCGGCGGGAATAAAAAATGTATGATGGGACAGGCAGCGGGTCTATATAGCTCTCCATAAATATAACTGCGCCCATCCCAGATGCCAGTCTGTGCTGCCAGGAAGTGTGAGTGATGCCAGTTGTGGCGACGGGAGGGGGAGGACAGATACAATTACCAGCCAGAGAGAGGTGCAGAGTGCCCAGCATCCTGCGCTGTCAGCAAGTTCTTCTGCAAGAAAACTGCACTTGGCAGATCCCCGAGCGTCCCCTCCCCTCCTGTGACTCACATCCTGCCAATGAAAGATTAGTCTCTGCTCATTCCGCATTACATGGGCGATCCCGACACTGCATTACTGCATGCACCAGTCACTCTCTCTGACAGGAAAAGCCTGAAAACCAGATCTGACACTGCATTACTGCATGCACCAGTAACAGAAGCAGCCCAAATACCAGACCCGACACTGCATTACTGCATGCACCAGTCACACGCTGTGCCAGTAACAGGAACACCCCGAACACCAGACCCGGCACTGCATTACTGCATGCACCAGTCACACTCTGTGCCAGTAACAGGAACACCCCGAAAAACAGACCGACCACTGCATTACTGCATGCACCAGTCACAGGCTGCACCAGTAACAGGAACATCCCGAACACCAGACCCGACACTGCATTACTGCATGCACCAGCCACACTCTGTGCCAGTAACAGGAACACCCCGAACACCAGACCCGACACTGCATTACTGCATGCACCAGTCACACGCTGTGCCAGTAACAGGAACACCCCGAACACCAGACCCGACACTGCATTACTGCATGCACCAGTCACACTCTGTGCCAGTAACAGGAATATTCCGAACACCAGACCTGACACTGCATTACTGCATGCACCAGTCACACGCTGCACCAGTAACAGGAACATCCTGACCACCAGACCTGACACTGTATTACTGCATGCACCAGTCACACGCTGTGCCAGTAACAGGAACACCCCGAACACCAGACCCGACACTGCATTACTGAATGCACCAGTCACACGCTGTGCCAGTAACAGGAACACCCCGAACACCAGACCCGACACTGCATTACTGCATGCACCAGTCACATGCTGTGCCAGTAACAGGAACACCCCGAACACTAGACCCGACACTGCATTACTGCATGCACCAGTCACACTCTGTGCCAGTAACAGGGACATCCCGACCACCAGACCCGACACTGCATTACTGCATGCACCAGTCACACTCTCTGCCAGTAACAGGAACACCCCGACCACCAGACCCGACACTGCATTACTGCATGCACCAGTCACACTCTGTGCCAGTAACAGGAACATCCCGAACACCAGACCAGACACTGCATTACTGCATTCACCAGTCACACGCTGTGCCAGTAACGGGAACATCCCCGAACACCAGACCCGACACTGCAATACTGCATGCGCCAGGCACACTCTGTGCCAGTAACTGGAATACCCCGAACACCAGACCCGACACTGCATTACTGCATGCACCAGTCACACTCTCTGCCAGTAACAGGAACACCACGAACACCAGACCCGACACTGCATTACTGCATGCACCAGTCACACTCTGTGCCAGTAACAGGAACATCCTGACCACCAGACCCGACACTGCATTACTGCATGCACCAGTCTCACGCTGTGCCAGTAACAAGAACATCCCGACCACCAGACCCGACACTGCATTACTGCATGCACCAGTCACACGCTGTGCCAGTAACAGGAACACCCCGAACGCCAGACCCGACCCTGCATTACTGCATGCACCAGTCACACTCTGTGCCAGTAACAGGAACATCCCGAATACCAGACCCGACCCTGCATTACTGCATGCACCAGTCACACGCTGTGCCAGTAACAGGAACACCCCGACCACCAGACCCCACACTGCATTACTGCATGTACCAGTCACACTCTGTGCCAGTAACAGGAACACCCCGAACACTAGACCCGACACTGCATTACTGCATGCACCAGTCACACTCTGTGCCAGTAACAGGGACATCCCGACCACCAGACCCGACACTGCATTACTGCATGCACCATTCACACTCTCTGCCAGTAACAGGAACACCCCGACCACCAGACCCGACACTGCATTACTGCATGCACCAGTCACACTCTGTGCCAGTAACAGGAAAATCCCGAACACCAGACCAGACACTGCATTACTGCATTCACCAGTCACACGCTGTGCCAGTAACAGGAACATCCCCGAACACCAGACCCGACACTGCATTACCGCATGCGCCAGTCACACTCTGTGCCAGTAACAGGAACATCCCGAATACCAGACTTGACACTGCATTACTACATGCACCAGTCACACGCTGCGCCAGTAACAGGAACATCCTGACCACCAGGCCCAACACTGCATTACTGCATGCACCAGGCACACTCTCTGCCAGTAACAGGAACACCCCGAACACCAGACCCGACACTGCATTACTGCATGCACCAGTCACACTCTGTGCCAGTAACAGGAACATCCCGACCACCAGACCCGACACTGCATTACTGCATGCACCATTCACACTCTCTGCCAGTAACAGGAACACCCCGACCACCAGACCCGACACTGCATTACTGCATGCACCAGTCACACTCTGTGCCAGTAACAGGAACATCCCGAACACCAGACCAGACACTGCATTACTGCATTCACCAGTCACACGCTGTGCCAGTAACAGGAACATCCCCGAACACCAGACCCGACACTGCATTACCGCATGCGCCAGTCACACTCTGTGCCAGTAACAGGAACATCCCGAATACCAGACTTGACACTGCATTACTACATGCACCAGTCACACGCTGCGCCAGTAACAGGAACATCCTGACCACCAGGCCCAACACTGCATTACTGCATGCACCAGGCACACTCTCTGCCAGTAACAGGAACACCCCGAACACCAGACCCGACACTGCATTACTGCATGCACCAGTCACACTCTGTGCCAGTAACAGGAACATCCCGACCACCAGACCCGACACTGCATTACTGCATGCACCAGTCACACGCTGTGCCAGTAACAGGAACACCCCGAACGCCAGACCCGATCCTGCATTACTGCATGCACCAGTCACACTCTGTGCCAGTAACAGGAACATCCCGAATACCAGACCCGACCCTGCATTACTGCATGCACCAGTCACACGCTGTGCCAGTAACAGGAACAGGCGCGCCTCTAGCCATGTTGTCACTCCAGGCGAGAAAATATGTGGCGCCCCCCACCCCCATGGTGCCCTTCCATGAAAATAATCATAATGTTTCACCAAGAAATAATCATAATGCGGCCGCGTTTCATCAGAAAATTCGCAATGCGGGCAGTGTTTCACCAGAAAATACACATAATGTAAGGCTGCAGAAGTGAGCTTATGGGCTGTGGGCCAGTGAACTGACGCGGCATCTATCTAACGCCGCAAGCCTGTTCAATACCTGGGGACACAACATTTGGCGTGCGGTGACCGCGGTCCCCCCCTGCACAGCACTTATGCCCGCCTGGTCGGCCTGGCACCCTCTACAATGGGTTAGAAGGAGGCACAAAGGGGGACAGAAGGAGTCACAGAGGGACTAAAGTAGGCACACGGGGACAGAAGGAGGCACAGGGGGACAGAGGGAGGTGCAGGGGACAGAGGTGGTACATGGGGACTGAAGAGGCACATGGAGACAGAAGGAGGCACAAAGGGATACAGAAGGAGGCACAGGAGTACAGCAGAAGGAGGCAGAGTGGGACTAAAGGAGGAACAGGGGGCAGAGGTAGCACAAGGGGACAAATAAAGGCACAGGGGGACACAAGGAGGCACAAAGGGCACAGAAGGAGGCAGAGATGGCACAAAGGAGGAAAGAATGATGCACAAGGCACAGAGGTGTCAGCTGCCTGCAACTTACGCTAAGTAGATTCAGCAGAAGCATGTAATAGAACAGCCACAGGGGTGTGGCTTAATAATGAGTGGGGCCTAATTTGGGGGCGGGGCTTAATTCTGCAACATGGCGCCCCCAGGACCAATGGCACTCCAGGCAATGGCCTGTACTGCCTATGCCTAGAGGCGCCCCTGAACAGGAACACCCTTAACGCCAGACCCGACCCTGCATTACTGCATGCACCAGTCACACTCTGTGCCAGTAACAGGAACACCCCGACCACCAGACCCGACACTGCATTACTGCATGCACCAGTCACACTCTCTGCCAGTAACAGGAACATCCCGAACACCAGACCCGACACTGCATTACTGCATGCACCAGTCACACTCTGTGCCAGTAACAGGAACATCCCGACCACCAGACCCGACACTGCATTACTGCATGCACCAGTCACACGCTGTGCCAGTAACAAAAACATCCCGAACACCAGACCTGACACTGCATTACTGCATGCACCAGTCACACTCTGAGCCAGTAACAGGAACACCCCGAACACAAGACCTGACACTGCATTACTGCATGCACCAGTCACACTCCGTGCCAGTAACAGGAACATCCCGACCACCAGACCCGACACTGCATTACTGCATGCACCAGTCACACGCTGTGCCAGTAACAAGAACATCCCGAACACTAGACCCGACACTGCATTACTGCATGCACCAGTCACACACTGTGCCAGTAACAGGAACATCCCGACCACCAGACCTGACACTGCATTACTGCATGCACCAGTCACACGCTGTGCCAGTAACAGGAACATCCCGAACACCAGACCAGACACTGCATTACTGCATGCGCCAGTCACACTCTGTGCCAGTAACAGGAACATCCCGACCACCAGACCCGACACTGCATTACTGCATGCACCAGTCACACACTGTGCCAGTAACAAGAACATCCCGAACACCAGACCCGACACTGCATTACTGCATGCACCAGTCACACTCTCTGCCAGTAACAGGAACATCCCGAACACCAGACCCGACACTGCATTACTGCATGCACCAGTCACACGCTGTGCCAGTAACAGGAACATCCCGACCACCAGACCTGACACTGCATTACTGCATGCACCAGTCACACGCTGTGCCAGTAACAGGAACATCCCGAACACCAGACCAGACACTGCATTACTGCATGCGCCAATCACACTCTGTGCCAGTAACAGGAACATCCCGACCACCAGACCCGACACTGCATTACTGCATGCACCAGTCACACTCTGTGCCAGTAACAGGAACACCCTGAACACCAGACCCGACACTGCATTACTGCATGCACCAGTCACACGCTGTGCCAGTAACAGGAACATCCCGAACACCAGACCTGACACTGCATTACTGCATGCACCAGTCACACTCTGTGCCAGTAACAGGAACACCCCGAACACCAGACCCGACACTGCATTACTGCATGCACCAGTCACACTCTCTGCCAGTAACAGGAACATCCCGAACACCAGACCCGACACTGCATTACTGCATGCACCAGTCACACTCTCTGCCAGTAACAGGAACATCCCGAACACCAGACCCGACACTGCATTACTGCATGCACCAGTCACACTCTGTGCCAGTAACAGGAACATCCCGACCACCAGACCCGACACTGCATTACTGCATGCACCAGTCACACGCTGTGCCAGTAACAAGAACATCCCGAACACCAGACCTGACACTGCATTACTGCATGCACCAGTCACACTCTGAGCCAGTAACAGGAACACCCCGAACACAAGACCTGACACTGCATTACTGCATGCACCAGTCACACTCCGTGCCAGTAACAGGAACATCCCGACCACTAGACCCGACACTGCATTACTGCATGCACCAGTCACACTCCGTGCCAGTAACAGGAACATCCCGACCACTAGACCCGACACTGCATTACTGCATGCACCAGTCACACACTGTGCCAGTAACAGGAACATCCCGACCACCAGACCTGACACTGCATTACTGCATGCACCAGTCACACGCTGTGCCAGTAACAGGAACATCCCGAACACCAGACCAGACACTGCATTACTGCATGCGCCAGTCACACTCTGTGCCAGTAACAGGAACATCCCGACCACCAGACCCGACACTGCATTACTGCATGCACCAGTCACACACTGTGCCAGTAACAAGAAAATCCCGAACACCAGACCCGACACTGCATTACTGCATGCACCAGTCACACTCTCTGCCAGTAACAGGAACATCCCGAACACCAGACCCGACACTGCATTACTGCATGCACCAGTCACACGCTGTGCCAGTAACAGGAACATCCCGACCACCAGACCTGACACTGCATTACTGCATGCACCAGTCACACGCTGTGCCAGTAACAGGAACATCCCGAACACCAGACCAGACACTGCATTACTGCATGCGCCAATCACACTCTGTGCCAGTAACAGGAACATCCCGACCACCAGACCCGACACTGCATTACTGCATGCACCAGTCACACTCTGTGCCAGTAACAGGAACACCCTGAACACCAGACCCGACACCGCATTACTGCATGCACCAGTCACACGCTGTGCCAGTAACAGGAACATCCCGAACACCAGACCTGACACTGCATTACTGCATGCACCAGTCACACTCTGTGCCAGTAACAGGAACACCCCGAACACCAGACCCGACACTGCATTACTGCATGCACCAGTCACACTCTCTGCCAGTAACAGGAACATCCCGAACACCAGACCCGACACTGCATTACTGCATGCACCAGTCACACACTGTGCCAGTAACAGGAACACCCCGACCACCAGACCCGACACTGCATTACTGCATGCACCAGTCACACTCTGTGCCAGTAACAGGAACACCCCGAACACCAGACCCGACACTGCATTACTGCATGCACCAGTCACACTCTGTGCCAGTAACAGGAACACCCCGACCACCAGACCCGACACTGCATTACTGCATGCACCAGTCACACTCCCTGCCAGTAACAGGAACATCCCGAACACCAGACCCGACACTGCATTACTGCATGCACCAGTCACACTCTGTGCCAGTAACAGGAACACCCCGACCACCAGACCCGACACTGCATTACTGCATGCACCAGTCACACTCTGTGCCAGTAACAGGAACACCCCGACCACCAGACCCGACACTGCATTACTGCATGCACCAGTCACACACTGTGCCAGTAACAGGAACATCCCGAACACCAGACCCGACACTGCATTACTGCATGCACCAGTCACACGCTGTGCCAGTAACAGGAACACCCCGACCACCAGACCCGACACTGCATTACTGCATGCACCAGTCACACTCCCTGCCAGTAACAGGAACATCCCGAACACCAGACCCGACACTGCATTACTGCATGCACCAGTCGCACTCTGTGCCAGTAACAGGAACATCCCGACCACCAGACCTGACACTGCATTACTGCATGCACCAGTCACACGCTGTGCCAGTAACAGGAACATCCCGAACACCAGACCAGACACTGCATTACTGCATGCGCCAATCACACTCTGTGCCAGTAACAGGAACATCCCGACCACCAGACCCGACACTGCATTACTGCATGCACCAGTCACACTCTGTGCCAGTAACAGGAACACCCCGAACACCAGACCAGACACTGCATTACTGCATGCGCCAATCACACTCTGTGCCAGTAACAGGAACATCCCGACCACCAGACCCGACACTGCATTACTGCATGCACCAGTCACACTCCCTGCCAGTAACAGGAACATCCCGACCACCAGACCCGACACTGCATTACTGCATGCACCAGTCGCATGCATAAAAAAAGGGCGCCGTGAAAAAGGGCCCGGGTTATTAACAAATTTGGCTCTAGGTATTAACGAAATTTGCTAACGAGAATCATTGTTGTCAAGCTTTATTAACAATAATTACTGTTCCAAAAAACAAATGAGAAATAACAATGAATAAATATTAGCGTTAAATATTGTAACGTTTTTCGTCAATACTGCTTAACCCAACCCTACCCTCACACAGAACCCTAACCCCGGTGGTGCCTAACCCTAACCACCCCCCCCCCCCCCCCCGTGGTGCCTAACCCTAACCACTCCCCGTGTGGGTGCCTAACCCTAACCGACCCACTGGTGGCTGTGCCTAACCCTAACCACCCTCCCCTGGTGTTGCCTAACCACTCCCCCTGTGGGTGCCTAACCCTAACCGACCCACTGGTGGTGGTGCCTAACCCTAACCACCCTCCCCTGGTGTTGCCTAACCCTAACCACTCCCCCTGTGGGTGCCTAACCCTAACCGACCCACTGGTGGTGGTGCCTAACCCTAACCACCCTCCTCTGGTGTTGCCTAAAACTAACCGCTGCCTAGGTGGTGCCTAACCCTAACCACTCCCCATGGCTAACCACTCCCCCTGGTGGTGCCTAACCCTAACCACTCCCCTTGGTGTTGCCTAACACTAACCACTCCCTCTGCAGAAACACCCTTTTAGATATATTATCAATAATAATTTTAAAAAAGGAAAATCTGTACTTATTAACGAAATAATATGACAAAAACTATACCGTTATAAACTTCTAAAACGATAACTACCTCAAAAACTATAACATTATAATGGTATTAACAACAATTTTTGCGGTGCCCTTTTTTCGTGCTTTTTTCGCCATATTAACTATAATTGCATTAAAGTCTATGGCGGCGGCCTTTTTTCCTGCTACCCACCAGTCACACTCTGTGCCAGTAACAGGAACACCGTGAAAACCAGACCCGACACTGCATTACTTACTATGGGGAGGTGGTAAAATTGGTCAGTATTTGGCCATTCATAATTGAAAGTGTGTACCAGGCTTTAAGCGAAGTACACACATGAGATAAAAGTCTTTGGAAAATGAAAGATCACAGACCAATGTTACCCCCTTCCATGTAGTATGAGAGCCACACCTACACAGTCTATTCTATGGAGCTGAACTCCCCATCAGACAGAAATCTTACCCCCTTCCATGTAGTATGAGAGCCACACCTACACAGTCTATTCTATGGAGCTGAACTCCCCATCAGATAAAAATCTTTGCAAACTGAGCAGCTTATCTGTTATCGGTTTGTCAGGGAGGTTTGAAGGACCAATCTTTCTAAACATGCTGTATACACGCAAAAGATCAGTATCTGCAAAAGATCCGTTCCTGCAAATTGCATGCATGATATCTGCAGATCCTCATACACACCTTGTTTAAAGGGGCACTACAGTGAAAAACTGTAACATTTAAAATATGTGCAAACATATACAAATAAGAAGTACATTTTTTTCAGAGTAAAATGAGCCATAAATTACTTTTCTCCTATGTTGCTGTCACTTACAGTAGGTAGTAAAAATCTGACAGAAGTGACAGGCTTTGGACTAGTCCATCTCTTTATAGGGGATTCTCAGGAATATATTTATTTTCAAAAGCACTTAGTGAATGGCAGTTGCTCTGTCCAACTGGCAAAAAACTGTGTAGCGAGCAGGGAAGCCGGCCAGCATCATTGTTTAAATCCTTTTCGGGAATATCTTTATAAAGAATAAAAGCCTTGCTGAGAATCCCCCATGAGGAGATGGGCTAGTCCAAAGCCTGTCGCGTCTGTCAGATTTCTACTACCTACTGTAAGTGACAGCAACATAGGAGAAAAGTAATTTATGGCTCATTTTACTCTGAAAAAAAATGTACTTCTTATTTGTATATGTTTGCACATATTTTAAATGTTACAGTTTTTCGCTGTAGTGCCCCTTTCATCTGCAGATCAAATCCACCAGGATGGATCTTCAGATCTGCAGATGAATGTCCATTAAACAGGTGTGTATGAGATCTCCCGATATCATGAATTATTATTATTGATTTATAAAGCGCCAACATATTCCGTGGCGCTGTACAAAGTAAGAAACTAACATGGGGTACATAATACAGACAATAGTGTACACCAATATACAAGATACAGAATTAGTGACAAAATACAAAAATGATACAATACTCAGAATACAAAATACAGAATTGGTAAAGACAGTGATAAAAGTAACATGATAAATAAAATGTATAATACTTTTCAAGAGACAAAAGGGGGAGAGAGCCCTGCCCTTGTGAGCTTACAATCTAAAGGATTGTATGAATGCAATTTGCAGGAACGGATCTTTTGCAGATACTGATCTTTTGCATGTGTACAGCATGTTTAGAAAGATCAGTGCAAATATGTGTATCTGATGGGTGTACTCTGCTTGGGAATAGGCTGTGTAGCTTTGGGTCTCATACTACATGGAAGGGAGTGCTACTACATGAAATGTGCTAGACTCATCAGACTTTCCCACCACTATGCTGCCACTTCTCCCCTCTGCGAAGCCCTACACTGGCTCCCTATCAGCTTCAGGATCAGTTTTAAAGAGAATCTGTATTGTTAAAATTGCACAAAAGTAAACATACCAGTGCGTTAGGGGACATCTCCTATTACCCTCTGTCACAATTTCGCCGCTCCTCGCCCCATTAAAAGTGGTTAAAAACAGTTTTCAAAAGTTTGTTTATAAACAAACAAAATGGCCACCAAAACAGGAAGTAGGTTGATGTACAGTATGTCCACACATAGAAAATACATCCATACATAAGCAGGCTGTATACAGCATTCCTTTTGAATCTCAAGAGATCATTTGTGTGTTTATTTCCCCCTGCAGCTATCTTCCACTGAAGTGTCAGGCTGTTTCTTCTTGCAGAGTGCAGACAGCTCTGCCTGTATGTAATTCTTCAGTATGTGAAAGCCCAGCCAGCTCAAAGGACGATTTATCCATCTTGTAAAAGATAAGAGAGAAGAGAGAAGCTGCCCTAATCTAAATAATACACAGGCAGTGTGCAGAGAGGGGCCTGGAGGGGGGAGATGCATCACAGAACCACAACACTGAAGAACTTGGCAGCCTTCCAGACACAGGCCGACAAGTCTGACAAGAGAGAGATAAGTTGATTTATTACAGAGATGGTGATAGTAGAACGTGCTGCAGTAAGCCAGAACACATTAGAATAGCTTTTGGAACTTGTAGGATGATAAAAAACAGGATGCAATTTTTGTTACGGAGTCTCTTTAAGGTTTTGTGCCTAACCTACAAATCTGTGCACAAGACCTGCCCAACCTACATTTCTGAGCTCGTCAACAGATATATACCTGCCCGTCCCCTCCGGTCCTCCAATGATCTCCGCCTGACCTCCCCACGCATTTCTCATTCCCATGCACGCTTACAAGACTTCTCAAGAGCTTCCCCCACCCCATGGAACTCCCTTCCACTCCCCCTCAGACTCGCTCCTTCCTTCAACACCTTCAAGCAAGCCCTCAAAACACATTTCTTTAAAATAGCCTACCCCACATCTACCACACTCTAACTCTCTGGCAACCACCCTTTCCTCAGTCCTACCTTATGTGTCCCCCCACTCTTTAGATTGTAAGCCTTGGCAGGGCCTCCCCTCTCCCTTAGTGTGTCCTTCTTAATTTTACTACCCCGGCAATGACACCCTTCTCATGGACTAACTCGTACTTGATTTGCCGGGTCTCTGTAAAGCGCATTTTATACCCTGATTGTATGTATAACCTTGTGCTATGTTGTATAACCGTTTGCTACCTCTCTGTCTGTCACCCCTTGTTGCAATGTATTTATCCCTATTTATTGTCTAGTGCTGGGTAATATGTTGGCGCTTTATAAATACAATAAATAATAATAATAATAATAAGAGGGTAAAATTGACCTGTGATCTTTCATTTTCCAAAGACTTTCATCTCATGTGTGTACTTAGCTTTAGAGTTAACAGTAGAGCTACATTTAGGAGTATCTACCTTCCATTTTGATTGGCCAATTACTGACCAATTCTACCACCTCCATGTAGTATAATAGCGTACCTGCACAATCTGTTCATAGTATTCACAATCCATTGACCTTCATACTATAGGGAGGTGGTAGAATTGGTCAGCGATTGGCCAATCGTAATTGAAAGTGTGTACCAGGCTTTAGTAGAGTATCGCAGGATTTCCAATATTCTACAAGCGGCTTCCCCCCTCGCCCTAATTTACCGTACCCGGTACCCTTTTTACATGTATGCCCCTGATGGGTGATACCAAACATCAGCAGGAAGTCCAGTTTCAGTAAACTGGCCCCTTAAGAAGGAATAATAATTGTTTTTTTGCACATGAGAAAAGCGTTCTGCATGGAGATTTGTGAGCCTTCCAGAGATCTCCCGCTGCCCGTGAAGGGTTAATCGCTGCGGAGCGCCGTCTGATGAAATCTCGGAGTGCTGCATTCGCTGCAGAGTGCGATAAAACTCGCGCCGGCCCGCAGAGCCTCTGCTGCAGAACGAAGCACCAAAGAACACTAATCAATGCGAGCGGGAACGTCCGCCGCGCCTTTATGACACGCACGGAGGAAATGATTTATGCTAAAAGCATAGGCGGCTCATCAACGGGGCAAGAGGAGGATAATTAACCCCTGCAGCCCCCAAAGCCATTGATAACGGAGACCTCCAGGGTCTATTGGAAGTATTCGGAGGCGTTTAACCCCACCATGTCCCCGTTGCATCGCTGCCCTAATTGACTTTGACTAATTGACTTTGTCCCTGAGAGAGACAAAGATTAGCGTGACATTGCTAAACGCTCAGGTGACTGGCGCGTTGCCCCGTGGCTTGCTGCCAGCGCCGCCGGTAAGCCCCCCCCCCCCCTCCTCTACGCTGTCACGGGAACTTGCGTGCCTCTAAGCAGCCGCAGTTAGGTCGGCTGCCCCGTAGAAATGATGAGTCCAGTAGAAACTATCTCGCCTCTCAGTCTGTCCCATTCTCTTGCAGATCCACAGCCGCAATGTCTATGACTGATGTCCTCAACGCTGGTGATATCTCAAAGGCTGTAGCGGCCTTTGCAGGTAAGAAAAAGTTGTGCATGCTTGACTGGCGAGAGCTGTTCTGACAACGACTGCATGCTTTAAAGCAGAAATGTGTGGATTGTATCGAGGATGTCACTCCTACCACTGCAGTGCAGGAAAAGTTGGAGAAGTCCTTGCAGTCCCACCACGGCTCACATTCTTCTCAAACACGAGGCTCGGGTCCGCTTACCTTCAGCTTTCCATCTCACAGTAAAGACTCTAGGATACAACTGACACTAGGAGAGCAACACAGAGGCCAACAATTTTTTTTTAAGTAAATTCAAGGACACTTTGAGCTCTGCAGATTTATCTGATTTTCTCATGGTTTGGGTCATCAGAAAAGACCACCAATCACTCACTCAGTACCACATTTTAACCTGTTTAATAAACTAGAAAGTACAAGAGGGTTTTTTTTTTGTTTTTGTTTTTAGAAAATTGCTTAATTTTTCTTAAAAGTTAAATGGTGTAGATGAGTGTTTCTCAACTTTATTATAGTATTTACTACTTTTTTACTACTGTGTTGGTTAAATACCTCCTATTATGGGTAATATTGTCTCATATTGTCTCAAATATGTCTATCCATAAATAGATTACAATTTTTTAAGGAGATCTTAGGGGTTTGAGTTCCTAAAAATCATCTTTTAAAGAGCAATTGTCCTTGGACAACCCTTGTCAAGTTCAATAGCCCAAACTGCGGTGCTCTATTCGTAGAATCCCCTCCCGTCCCTACAATTTCCTTGGGATTGCCCCGTAATGTTGTATAAATGCCTTTCAAGCCTTCCTTATTGCCTTTACTGATCTATAAATACTGATCAGGTCGGTTCATATGTGTTTTTTGCTCTTTTTTAATTCTCCGAAATTACAATTCATTATTACTATGACTAGTTGAAGTACCTCTTGGGGCTTTTTAAAGTGCCCCCGGGTGAGACCTTGACCTTGTGTTGGGAACCTGGGGTGTCAGAGACTTCATCTAACATGGAGGAAAAGGAGAATAGCACAATCTTCAGTTTACAAAACAGCAAAGTAAAAAGTTTTTGGAGAAAGATCTTCAAAACTTGACTTTTCCCCTCAAATAATGAAGGGCAGCAGGAAAATGTCTATCCGTAAATAGATTACAATTTTTTAAGGAGATCTTAGGGGTTTTAATTGCTAAAAATCATCTTTTAAAGAGCAGTTGTCCTTGGGCAACCCTTGTCAAGTTCAATAGCCCAAACTGCAGAGCTCTGTGCGTAGAATCCCCTCCCGTCCCTACAATTTCCTGGTGAGCAATCTTCATAGTGCGCCCCTCCTGATGACTTCTGAACGCCCCCCAGAATCCCCCCCCCCCCTTCCTACATCCACTTCCATTGTCAAGATTGCCCTGTCTGTCCTTCACAATTGACTATGTCGCCATAAATCCGCAGAATTTAAAAACATGGAGCCGTTAGAGCGTGATGACTGTTAGGGAACCTCCGAGGAACATCTTTATGTCACCGAGAAATGCTGCCTAAGGGACGCTATTGTTCCCTGAGAGCGAATAAAGAGGAAACGATGCCGGGATACATCCAACTTGGATAACGATAGACTGTAAATTGTGTCATATAAAAAAAGAAATCTCGTAATCTAGAGCATGACATTTAAAGGAGGATTTAATGATGAAAGGTCTGAAGTGTAAGTTTAGAACTTAACAAATCCCCTTCACATACATTTTATCAAAATCACTGCAAGACAGAAATGAAGAGCAAAACTGGTTCAACACTGGTGCAGCTGCTCCACCAATCAGAATGCTGCCTTTAAAGGACAACTGTAGTGAGAGAGGTATGGGGGCTGCCATATTTATTTCCTGTTAAGCTATACCAGTTGCCTGACAGTCCTGCTGATCCTCTGCCTTTAAAGGGACTCCGAGCAGTGCAGAAACTATGGAAAGATGTATATCATTTTAAAGCTCTCTTTCTCCTCTTTCCAATGATATACAAACCGCTGCCCTACGCCTTTTAGTTTTCGCTATTTTCGCGATCGAAATTGCCGCTGTTGCGATTTCGATCGCAAAAATAGAGAAAACTAAAAGGCGTAGGGCCCCGGTTTATGTGTCATCAGAAAGAAGAGAAAGAGAGCTTTAAAATGATATCCATCTTTCCATAGTTACATTGTATTACACAGGCCGACTTTTTCTCAAAGTCGGCAGCTCCATTCAGCAGAAAAAGTTTAGTTTTCTCTATTTTCGCGATCGAAATCGCGGCCGCGGCAAATTTAAGGCGTAGGGCAGCGGTTTATATATCATTGGAAAGAGGAGAAAGAGAGCTTTAAAATGATATGCATCTTTCCATAGTTTCTGCACTGCTCGGAGTCCCTTTAATGCATCTAGCCATAGCCCCTGAACAAGCATGCAGCAGATCAGGTGTTTCTGACAGTATTGTCATATCTGACAAGATTAGCTGCATGCTTGTTTCTGGTGTGATTCAGACATTACTACAGCCAAATAGATCAGCAGGCCTGCCGGGCTACTGGTATTGTTTAACAGGAAATAAATATGTTTAACAGAGTTTTGTCCGCAACACAAGAAAATAGTGAGTGTACTGGGGTAATTTACAATAGATATTAGTGCTGCGTAATATGTTGGCGCTTTATAAATACAATAAATAAATAAATAAATAAATAAATTTCAAACAAGACTAAGAAGCCCAGGAGCCAGCACCACTCATAAATTTATGAGTGGTGCTGGTTCCTTGGTTTCTGTCTTGTACGAAATAAATATGGCAGCCTCCATATTCCCTCAGTTCAGTTGTCCTTTAAAGGGAACCTGTACTGAGTAAAATTATTTAAAATAAACACATGAGGTAATTTCAAATGAACATTACATAGTTACCTTGCCATCAGTTCCTCTCAGAAGCTCACCATTTTCTTCTGACAATGATCCCTTCCAGTACTGACAACATTTTGTCAGAACTGAAATATATCAGTTGCTGTCAGTTATAGCTGAGTGGACAACTGATGTGCCTGGTAATGTCCAAGTTTCCCTATGGCTCAAGTGGACGATGTTACAGTTTAACAGTGTGCTTCCCAGAAAGCTGTTATGGGTAATGGGCATTTTCAAAATGGAGGACGGAGAATCCCCTTGATCACAGTGGACAAACAGGATGCAGGAGAGGAAAATATATTGAGGAGTAGACTACACAGGAGGTAAGTATGACTTGTGTATGTTTATTTTGACTTTTAATTTTCAGTTCAGGTTTTCTTTAAGGCTAGGCTCACTGTGGTCAGCTGCATAATGCACATGTTATGAGTGTGAACTGCAATGCAGATTAGCCATAGACTTTAATACAAAGCCTGCATGCAGCCAGTTAGAATAACATGATCAGTTACACCACAGTACTGTGATCAGGCTCATAGAATTGTATGGGAAGTGAGTTGACATGCAGAATTATTCTTCAACGCAACTGAGCACTGTGAAAAAGGCCAAAAGGACAACTGACCTGGAGGCTGCCAAGCCTGCCATATTTGTTTCCTTTTAAACAATGCACATTGCTTGGCTGTCCCTCTCATCCTCTGCCTCTAATACTTATAGCCATAGACCCTGAACAAGCATGCAGCAGATCAGGGGCTCGATTCAGTAAAGGGTGCTAAGTGCACGGCAGTGAAAAGCCGCTTTGCACCTGCAAACTACTTAGCACCCAAGTTAGCATATGCAAAGCCTTTACACTCGAGTTAGCATGTGCAAAGCCTTTACACTCGAGTTAGCACGTGCAAAGCCTTTACACTCGAGTTAGCACGTGCAAAGCCTTCTCACTCGAGTTAGCACGTGCAAAGCCTTTACACTCGAGTTAGCACATGCAAAGCCTTTACACTCGAGTAAGCACATGCAAAGCCTTTACACTCGAGTTAGCACATGCAAAGCCTTTACACTCGAGTTAGCACATGCAAAGCCTTTACACTCGAGTTAGCACGTGCAAAGCCTTTACACTCGAGTTAGCACGTGCAAAGCCTTTACACTCGAGTTAGCACGTGCAAAGCCTTTACACTCGAGTTAGCACGTGCAAACCTTTACACTCGAGTTAGCATGTGCAAAGCCTTCACACTCGAGTTAGCACATGCAAAGCCTTTATTCTCGAGTTAGCACATGCAAAGCCTTTACACTCGAGTTAGCACGTGCAAAGCCTTTACGCTCGAGTAAGAACCTGCAAAGCCTTTACACTCGAGTTAGCACATGCAAACCCTTAACACTCGAGTTAGCACATGCAAAGCCTTTACACTCGAGTTAGCACGTGCAAAGCCTTTACACTCGAGTTAGCACATGCAAAGCCTTTAGACTCGAGTTAGCACGTGCAAAGCCTTTACACTCGAGTTAGCACATGCAAAGCCTTTACACTCGAGTTAGCACGTGCAAAGCCTTTACACTCGAGTTAGCACATGCAAAGCCTTAATACTCGAGTTAGCACATGCAAAGCCTTTAGTCTCGAGTTAGCACATGCAAAGCCTTTACACTCGAGTAAGCACATGCAAAGCCTTTACACTCGAGTTAGCACATGCAAAGCCTTTAGACTCGAGTTAGCACATGCAAAGCCTTACACTCGAGTAAGCACATGCAAAGCCTTTGTACTCGAGTTAGCACATGCAAAGCCTTTACACTCGAGTTAGCACGTGCAAAGCCTTTACACTCGAGTTAGCACGTGCAAAGCCTTTACACTCGAGTTAGCACATGCAAAGCCTTTACACTCGAGTTAGCACGTGCAAAGCCTTTACACTCGAGTTAGCACATGCAAAGCCTTAACACTCGAGTTAGCACATGCAAAGCCTTTACGCTCGAGTTAGCACCTGCAAAGCCTTTAGACTCGAGTTAGCACATGCAAAGCCTTTACACTCGAGTAAGCACATGCAAAGCCTTTACACTCGAGTTAGCACATGCAAAGCCTTTAGACTCGAGTTAGCACATGCAAAGCCTTTACACTCGAGTAATCACATGCAAAGCCTTTACACTCGAGTTAGCACATGCAAAGCCTTTACACTCGAGTTAGCACCTGCAAAGCCTTTACACTCGAGTTAGCACCTGCAAAGCCTTTACACTCGAGTTAGCACGTGCAAACCCTTAACACTCGAGTTAGCACATGCAAACCCTTAACACTCGAGTTAGCACATGCAAAGCCTTTACACTCGAGTTAGCACATGCAAACCCTTAACACTCGAGTTAGCACATGCAAAGCCTTTACACTCGAGTTAGCACGTGCAAAGCCTTTACACTCGAGTTAGCACGTGCAAAGCCTTTACGCTCGAGTTAGCACGTGCAAAGCCTTTACGCTCGAGTAAGCACCTGCAAAGCCTTTACACTCGAGCTAGCACATGCAAACCCTTAACACTCGAGTTAGCACATGCAAAGCCTTTACACTCGAGCTAGCACATGCAAAGCCTTTACACTCGAGTTAGCACGTGCAAAGCCTTTACACTCCAGTTAACACGTGCAAAGCCTTTAGACTCGAGTTAGCACATGCAAAGCCTTTACACTCGAGTAAGCACATGCAAAGCCTTTACACTCGAGTTAGCACATGCAAAGCCTTTACACTCGAGTTAGCACATGCAAAGCCTTTACACTTGAGTTAGCACGTGCAAAGCCTTTACACGTGATAACTGAGTTATCACGCTTTAGTGAGTCGAGCCCAAGATGTTTGACTTAAAGTAAATCTTGAAAAAAAAATAGAGCCCCCTAGGGGGTACTTACCTTGGGAGGGGGAAGCCTCTGGATCCTAATGAGGTTCTCCCCATCCTCCTCTGTCCATTTCAGTGGCATAACAATATGGGTTTCAGTCCCTGCACCCCTGTGAGGGCCTGCTCAGGGTCATTTTGGGGGTCATGAGGGGTCGCAGCATAAGGGGAGTGCATTGGCCCCCACATTGGCCACTCCCCCCTTCCTCACCTCGTGCTTTCCCCTCAGCGCGCTCCCCTACTGCATTAATAGGTGGCAGCAGGGGTGGCAGGAGCACAAGCATACCTCTATGTGTTCCACCGCTGACTTCCGATCTCTGAGTGCCATACGCTACTTCCTGATAAACAGGAAGTAGCGTGTGGCATTTAGAGATTGGACCTCCACGGTGGAACACACAGATGTATGCCTGTTGTTGTTAATGCAGGAGGGGAGTGCACTGAGGGGAGAGCCCGAGGTGGGGAAGGGGGGAGTGCCCCCCCTCCCTGCCAATGTGGGGGCCAATGCACTCCCCTTATGCTGCGACCATTCCTGCCCCCCAAAACGGCCCTGAACGGGTTTCAGGGGGGGGGGAATCCAAATTTTCGCAGGGGGGCCCAGTGATTTCTAGTTGTGCACCTGTTTCATTGGTTCCAGCGCTGTTAGCCACGGAAAATCCTGCCGGGTACCAGAATCATATCAATCCTGTAAGAGCCTCGTGAAGGTGCAGTGGTGGCTGTCACTTGGGCTCAGGCTGAAATAGCGCGGCCTGCACAGCAGAGCGGATATGATTGGGCTCAGCTATTTCCGTCTGAGCCCGCATGAAAGCCGCACCTGCGCAAGGCTCACTCAGGATTGTTATGATCCGGCAAGCTTGTCGGCAGATTTTCTGCGTCTCACAGCGCTGGAACGGAGGAGGATGGGGGAAGCCTAGGATCCAGAGGCTTCCCCCTCGCAAGGTAAGTACCCAACAGGGACTCTTTTTTTTCTTACAATGTCTCTTTAAAGAGAACCTAAAAATACTTCCCTGGGGCTTCCCTGAGCCCCCTTGAGGCCGCTTGTCCCTCGCAGTCTCCTCGGGTGTCTCCTGTCACCCCCAATAGTGCCTGAAAGCCTGGTTGAGTCGCGCTTCATCGCGCAGGCATGGCCCGGCCAGGAATGTTCCACCATTGCGTTTCCATCCCTGGGAGTGTTCTACACCTGTGCAGTACAACTGTGCAAGCGCAGAACGCTCCCAGCTGCGGGGGCGCGGTGGTGGGGGGAGTGCTTGGCCTGGCATGTGCGATGAAGTGCAACTCAGCCAGGCTATCGGGCACTATTGCGGGTGACAGGAGCCACCTGGGAAAACGGTGAGGGACGAGCAGCCTCAAGGTGGCTTAAAGTGATCCTTAAGTCAAAAACAAAAAATTACTTTTACTCACCTGGGGCTTCCAATAGCCCCATGCAGCTGTCCGGTGCCCTCGCCGTCTCCCTCCGATCCTCCTGGCCCCGCCGGCATCTACTTCCGGTTTCGACGACAGCTGCCGACAGGCTGGGAATGCGAGTGATTCTTCCCGTTCCCAGCCACAATAGGGCCCTCTATGCTGCTATATGCTTCATGCTGATGGCAGAACTGGAAGTGGCCGCCGGCGGGGACAGGAGGATTGGAGGGACACAGCGAGGGCACCGGACAGCTGCAGGGGGCTATTGGAAGCCCCAGGTGAGTAAAAGTCATTTTTTGTTTTTGACTTAAGGATCACTTTAAGGAAGACCCAGGTAAGTATGGAACCTGAGACTCTTTTCGGTACACTTTAAGGTTGAAAGGATTATCTACATGCTAGTTTCAGGTGTGTGATCCAGACACTTGATGATGAAACAAAGACCAGCAGGACACCGGGCAACTGGTATTGTTTGACAGTAATGCGGGTGGAGGCACCCAAAAATAGGTAATGTAATGAAACAAAAATAAAAAAAATACGGCGGAGGGAGGTGTCTTTACCACTCCAGATGGAAGAACCCAAACCACAGGGTTAATGTAAAAAGATTAAATAATTTATTCAGCATGATTAAAAGGACAACACGTTTCATGGGTCTCAGCCCGCCTCCTCAGGTCAATGGCTTTCTGGCGTCCATGCTTGTGACCATATTTTAAAGGCACTTGTATAGACCTGAAGAAGCGGGCTGAGACCCATGAAACGTGTTGTCCTTTTTATCATGCTGAATAAATAATTTAATCTTTTTACATTAACCCTGTGATTTGGGTTCTTTCATCTGGAGTGGTAAAGACACCTCCCCCCAGTACTATACATTACATCTCCTTTGGAGGTGTTCACCTACGGGTGTGGTGTTACCTACAACCAAGAAGGACCAACCAGGAGTGCGACCATCCAGTGCCAGTAGGACCTGGAATACCGAGCGGGGACGGTTATTTCCCTGTTGGCGATATACGGTGGTTGCAGGAACTGCCACCCAGCTTTGTGAGTATAAATAATCTTATACTACAATCTAACATCTAATACCCCACAATATTGCACCATGTGGCTCCTGGTCTCTCCTTGCCGCGCAGGAGGATTTCTCAGGCTCCGCTGGGCCGATTCGCATAATTTTTTTTTTTTTGCAACACGCAGCTAGCACTTTGCTAGCTGCGTGTGCATTGCGATCACTGCTGCCACCCTCCGATTAGCCGCCGATCGCCGTGCCGCCCCCCCAGACCCCGTGCGCTGCCTGGCCAATCAGTGGCAGGCAGCGCTGAGGGGTGGATCGGGACTCCCTTTGATGTCATGACGCCATGGCGACGGGGCAAGCCCTTCAGGAAATCCCGTTCTTTGAACGGGATTTCCTGATCAAAGATCACCTGAGGCGATCGAAGCAGGCGGGGGGATGCCACTGCACAGCGGCTATGCAGCCTAGGGCTCGCTACATGATTTAAACAAAAAAAATTTTTTTAAAAGACTGCTGCGCTGCCCCCTGGCAGTTTCTAATAGACCGCCAGGAGGGTTAATAAGTATTGCATGAAATAGAATCTGCTCTGTCCAAAATTAAAATGAGCATGATTGTCCTCAGAGGAGCTCACAATCTAATCCTACCACAGTCACAGTCTAATGTCCTATCATATAATAATCTATATATATAATAGACTAAGTGCCTCAACCTTCAAACAAGAAGAAGAAGTACTTTGCATGAGAAAATTTATGCGTGATCAAACACCAAGTTTAAGGCTTCTTTTCCACGGACTGTTGAGCTGTGTGCTCAGCAAGCAGTTACCAGGCAGCAGTGAGCAGATACCAGGCAGCAACAAGCAGTTACCAGGCAGCAGCAAGCAGTTACCAGGCAGCAGCAAGCTGTAAGCAGGCAGCAACAAGCTGTTACCGGGCAGTAGTGAGCAGTTACCAGGCAGCAGTGAGCAGTTACCAGGCAGCAGTGAGCAGATACCAGGCAGCAGTGAGCAGATACCAGGCAGCAGCAAGCAGTTACCAGGCAGCAGCAAGCAGTTACCAGGCAGCAGCAAGCAGTTACCAGGCAGCAGCAAGCAGTTACCAGGCAGCAGCAAGCAGTTACCAGGCAGCAGTGAGCAGTTGTGAGAGTTTGAGAGGCATTTCACTGCCTATCAACAGTCCATGGAAAAGAGGCCTTACCCTAGCAAGTCTGACATTGCAAATCTGGCCTAATTGGCTATTCATGAGGCAATGCTCATGCAAATGCATGCACAAACCAATACCACAAAGCAGTCACCCTGCTACATGCTACATTAGCACTATCCGGCTTAGTGCACACCAGAGCGGTTCGGCAGCGTTTTGCGATCCACTTGCGGCTGCGGATACGCTTGGGTAATGTATTTCAATGGGCTGGTGCACACCAGAGCGGGAGGCGTTTTGCTGAAACGCATACTCCCGGGGTGAGGCATTTTTTGGATTGCGGAGGCGTTTCTGCCTCCAATGTAAAGTATAAGAAAAACGTAAACCGCTCTGAAAAACGGCAGTTCTGAGCGGTTTTGCAGCCGTTTTTGTTACAGAAGCTGTTCAGTAACAGCTTTACTGTAACAATATATGAAATCTACTACACCAAAAACTCTTTACAAAACCGCAAAATGCTAGCTGAAACGCTACAGAAAAATAAGAAAAAGCGTTTCAAAATCTGCTAGCATTTTGCGGATCTGCTAGCAGTTTTTGGTGTGCTCCAGGCCTCCAGGAGCGCCATGGGGAGGATTCCCAATGCCCCCTTTTTATACAACTGGGGGGACCGCAGGGTCCCAGGCTCTCTCACTGCCTGGAAACCACAGCGGCACCCCGGAGGGGGAGGCTGGGTGGCGCGGACGACCCCCCCCAAGTGTGGCCAGCGCCGGGGAGAGCCGTCCGCACCCACCTCCCAATATTAAAAACAGGCACTTACCTTAACGTCCATTGCGTTCTGCTACATGTGCATTAATTTGGGGGCACCACATGAGAAAGGAGAGAGCATGGGTCACCCCGAGCTTTAGAGCTCAGGGCTGGCTCACATACAGCACTCCAGAGGGGGGGGGGGGGGGGGGAGGACAGGCGCACTCACTCCAGGGTTCACACCACCGGAGCAAGCCATCCACCACCTGCCTCCAAAGGATACAAACTGCACAAAATGCTTTCCATGAGAAAATTAATGCGCATGTAGCAGAACCCAATGGACGTTAAGGTAAGTGGCTGTTTTTAATATTAGGAGGTGGGTGCGGACGGCTCTCCCCAGCGCTGGCCACCCTTGGGAGGGGAGGGGGGGGCGGCTGCGCCACACAGCCTCCCACTCCAGGGTGCCGCTGCGGTTCCCAGGCAGCGAGAGAGCACTTTGCGGTATTGGTTTTTTGACCCTGCATAGTTTGGCATGCGAAAGCAAATGCATATTTGCATGAGCATTGCCTCATGAATAGCCAATTAGGTCAGATTTGGAAAGCCAGACTTGCTAGGGTTAAACTTGGTGTTTGAGCACGCAAAATTTTTCTCATGGAAAGCATTTTTTGCAGTTGTATCCTTTGGAGGCAGGTGGTGGGTGGCTTGCTCTGGTGGTGTGAGCCCTGGAGTGAGTTGTCTGCGCCTGTCCTACTACCCACCCCGGAGTGTTGTATGTGATCCAGCCCTGAGCTCTAAAGCTCGGGGTGACCCATGCTTCACTCCTTTCTCATGTGGTGCCCCCAAGTTAATGTGCATGTTGCAGAACGCAACGGATGTTAAAGTAAGTGCCCGTTTTTAATATTGGGAGGTGGGTGCGGTTGGCTCTCCCCGGCGCTGACCACACTTGGGGGGGCAGCTGCGCCACCCAGCCTCCCCCTCCTGGGTGCCGCTGTGGTTCCCAGGCAGTGAGAGAGCCTGGGACCCCGCAGTCCCCCGGTTGTATGGGGGCATTCGGAATCCTCCCCGTGGCGCTCCTGGATAGTGCTAATGTAGCATGAACTAATTCCCGCAGGGCGATCGCTTTGCGGTATTGGTTTTTGGACCCTGCATAGTTTGGCATGCGAAAGCAAATGCATATTTGCATGAGCATTGCCTCATGAATAGCCAATTAGGCCGGATTTGAAAAGCCAGACTTGCTAGGGTTAAACTTGGTGTTTGAGCACGCATACATTTTTCTCATGGAAAGCCTACTTCTTCTTGCTTCAAGGTTGAGGCACGTACTCTATTAGATAGATAGATGCGGCGTATGCTACGACGCGGGTTGGCTAGTGTATTTATATAACACTGACATCTTCTGCAGCACATTACAGAGTACATAGTCATGTCACTGACTGTCCTCAGAGGAGCTCACACTCTAATCCTACCATAGTCATAGTCTAATGTCCTACCATATTATTATGTACTAGCCAACCCGCGTCGTAGCATACGCCGCATCTATCTATCTAATAGAGTACGTGCCTCAACCTTGAAGCAAGAAGAAGTAGGCTTTCCATGAGAAAAATGTATGCGTGCTCAAACACCAAGTTTAACCCTAGCAAGTCTGGCTTTCCAAATCTGACCTAATTGGCCATTCATGAGGCAATGCTCATGCAAATATGCATTTGCTTTCGCATGCCAAACTATGCAGGGTCAAAAAACCAATACCGCAAAGTGCTCTCTCGCTGCCTGGGAACCACAGCGGCACCCTGGAGTGGGAGGCTGTGTGGCGCAGCCGCCCCCCCCCCAAGCGTGGCCAGCGCTGGGGAGAGCCGTCCGCACCCACCTCCTAATATTAAAAACAGCCACTTACCTTAACGTCCATTGGATTCTGCTACATGCGCATTAATTTTCTCATGGAAAGCATTTTGTGCAGTTTGTATCCTTTGGAGGCAGGTGGTGGATGGCTTGCTCCGGTGGTGTGAACCCTGGAGTGAGTGCGCCTGTCCTCCCCCCCCCCCCCCCCCCCTCTGGAGTGCTGTATGTGAGCCAGCCCTGAGCTCTAAAGCTCGGGGTGACCCATGCTTCTCTCCTTTCTCATGTGGTGCCCCCAAATTAATGCACATGTAGCAGAACGCAATGGACGTTAAAGTGAACCTCTGGACTAAAAATCGACTCAGCAGCACTGAAAAGGCCTGGTGTTTCTTTAACAGTTTCACAGCATCAGAACTTTGTTTCTCTTATCCGAGCCTAATTTTTAGCTGCACAGAAGAAAACTGCCCGGGCTTTTTTCCCCTGATGCTGTGCAAAGCATGATGGGATTTCTGATGTTGTTGCTCTCGTTCTGTTGTTTTGGTGGAATTTTTTTTCTTTTACATTTTGAATTTGATATTTGAAGCCTAGGGTGCGCAGCTGGGAGGGGTTATCAGGACACAGGACAGTTGGAACTGTGTCTCCTGCTCCTTGTCACCTACTTTCAACCAAAAAGATGGCTGCCCCCATGACAAAGATGGCAGCCCCCATGGATCACAAACATTTGTCTGTTCTTTTAAAACAGGGTGGGTAAAAAATTATATTACCTATCTATTCTAATTAACATAACTAATGTAACTTAATGACAGTATGTTTGTTTAGGCTGAAGTTCCCCTTTAAGGTAAGTGCCTGTTTTTAATATTGGGAGTTGGGTGCAGACGGCTCTCCCCAGCGCTGGCCACACTTGGGGGGGGGGGTCGTCCGCGCCACCCAGCCTCCCCCTCCGGGGTGCCGCTGTGGTTTCCAGGCAGTGAGAGAGCCTGGGACCCTGCGGTCCCCCCAGTTGTATAAAAAGGGGGCATTGGGAATCCTCCCCATGGCGCTCCTGGAGGCCTGGAGCACACCAAAAACTGCTAGCAGATCCGCAAAATGCTAGCAGATTTTGAAACGCTTTTTCTTATTTTTCTGTAGCGTTTCAGCTAGCATTTTGCGGTTTTGTAAAGAGTTTTTGGTGTAGTAGATTTCATATATTGTTACAGTAAAGCTGTTACTGAACAGCTTCTGTAACAAAAACGCCTGCAAAACCGCTCAGAACTGCCGTTTTTCAGAGCGGTTTACGTTTTTCTTATACTTTACATTGGAGGCAGAAACGCCTCCGCAATCCAAAAAATGCCTCACCCCGGGAGTATGCGTTTCAGCAAAACGCCTCCCGCTCTGGTGTGCACCAGCCCATTGAAATACATTACCCAAGCGTATCCGCAGCCGCAAGTGGATCGCAAAACGCTGCCGAACCGCTCTGGTGTGCACTAAGCCGGATAGTGCTAATGTAGCATGTAGCAGGGTGACTGCTTTGTGGTATTGGTTTGTGCATGCATTTGCATGAGCATTGCCTCATGAATAGCCAATTAGGCCAGATTTGCAATGTCAGACTTGCTAGGGTAAGGCCTCTTTTCCATGGACTGTTGATAGGCAGTGAAATGCCTCTCAAACTCTCACAACTGCTCACTGCTGCCTGGTAACTGCTCGCTGCTGCCTGGTAACTGCTTGCTGCTGCCTGGTAACTGCTTGCTGCTGCCTGGTAACTGCTTGCTGCTGCCTGGTAACTGCTTGCTGCTGCCTGGTATCTGCTCACTGCTGCCTGGTAACTGCTCACTGCTGCCTGGTAACTGCTCACTGCTGCCTGGTAACTGCTCACTACTGCCCGGTAACAGCTTGTTGCTGCCTGCTTACAGCTTGCTGCTGCTGGTAACTGCTTGCTGCTGCCTGGTAACTGCTTGTTGCTGCCTGGTATCTGCTCACTGCTGCCTGGTAACTGCTTGCTGAGCACACAGCTCAACAGTCCGTGGAAAAGAGGCCTTAAACTTGGTGTTTGATCACGCATAAATTTTCTCATGCAAAGTACTTCTTCTTCTTGTTTGAAGGTTGAGGCACTAAAGGCTCATACACACATCAGACTATAGTCTTTGGAAAATGAAAGATCACAGACCAATTTTACCCTCTTCCATTTAGTATGAGAGCCATACCTACACAGTCTATTCTATGGAGCTGAACTCCACATCAGAAAAAAATCTTTGCAAGATGCTGCACACACAGATGCTGTACAGACACAAAAGATCAGTATCTGCAAAAGATCTGTTCCTGCCAAAAATCCATTCCTGCAAATTGCAATGATAGTCTATGAGATCTCCAGATCATCATACACACATTCATCTGCAGATCTGCAGATCTGAAAATCCATCCTGGTGGATCTGATCTGCAGATGAATGTCAGTTAAATCATGTGTGTATGATGATCTGCAGATCTCATAGACTATCATTGCAATTTGCAGGAATGGATTTTTGGCAGGAACAGATCTTTTGCAGATACTGATCTTTTGTGTCTGTACAGCATCTGTGTGTGCAGCATCTTGCAAAGATTTCTGTCTGATGGGGAGTTCAGCTCCATAGAAAAGACTGTGTAGAGTATGGCTCTTATACTACAGGAAGGGTGGTAAGATTGGTCTGTGATCTTTCATTTTCCAAAGACTATGGTCTGATGTCTGTATGTGGCCTTAGTCTATTATATATATAGATTTATATAGCACTGACATCTCCTGCAGCACATTACAGTGTACATAGTCATGTCACTGACTGTCCTCAGAGGAGCTTACAATCTAATCCTACCATAGTCATAGTGTAATGTCCTACCATATTATTATTATGTATTTATATAGCACTGGCATCTTCTGCAGCACATTACAGAGTACATAGTCATGTCACTGACTGTCCTCAGAGGAGCTCACACTCTAATCCTACCATAGTCATAGTCTAATGTCCTACCATATTATTATTATGTATTTATATAGCACTGACATCTTCTGCAGCTCATTACAGAGTACACAGTCATGTCACTGACTGTCCCCAGAGGAGCTCACACTCTAATCCTACCATAGTCATAGTCTAATGTCCTCCCATATTATTATTATGTATTTATATAGCACTGACATCTCCTGCAGCACATTACAGAGTACATGGTCATGTCACTGACTGTCCTCAGAGGAGCTCACAGTCTAATCCTACCATAGTCATAGTCTAATGTCCCACCATATTATTATTATGTATTTATATAGCACTGACATCTTCTGCAGCACATTACAGAGTACATAGTCATGTCACTGACTGTCCCCAGAGGAGCTCACAGTCTAATCCTACCATAGTCATAGCCTAATGTCCTACCATATTATTATTATGTATTTATATATCACTGACATCTTCTGCAGCACATTACAGAGTACATAGTCATGTCACTGACTGTCCTCAGAGGAGCTCACACTATAATCCTACCATAGTCATAGTGTAATGTCCTACCATATTATTATTATGTATTTATATAGCACTGACATCTTCTGCAGCACATTACAGAGTACATAGTCATGTCACTGACTGTCCTCAGAGGAGCTCACACTCTAATCCCACCATAGTCATAGTCTAATATCCTACCATATTATTATTATGTATTTATATAGCACTGACATCTTCTGCAGCACATTACAGAGTACAGTCATGTCACTGACTGTCCCCAGAGGAGCTCACACTCTAATCCTACCATAGTCATAGTCTAATGTCCTACCATATTATTATTATGTATTTATATAGCACTGACATCTTCTGCAGCACTTTACAGAGTACATAGTCATGTCACTGACTGTCCTCAGAGGAGCTCACACTCTAATCCTACCATAGTCATAGTCTAATGTCCTACCATATTATTATTATGTATTTATATAGCACTGACATCTCCTGCAGCACTGTACAGAGTACATAGTCATGTCACTAACTGTTCTCAGAGGAGCTCACAGTCTAATCCTACCATAGTCATAGTCTACTGTCCTACCATATTATTATTATTATGTATTTATATAGCACTGACATCTTCTGCAGCACATTACAGAGTACATAGTCATGTCACTGACTGTCCTCAGAGGAGCTCACACTCTAATCCTGCCATAGTCATAGTGTAATGTCCTACCATATTATTATTATGTATTTACATAGCACTGACATCTTCTGCAGCACTTACAGAGTACATAGTCATGTCACTGACTGTCCTCAGAGGAGCTCACAATCTAATCCTACCATAGTCATAGTGTAATGTCCTACCATATTATTATTATGTATTTATATAGCAGTGACATCTCCTGCAGCACATTACAGAGTACATAGTATGGAGGGGCAGCTATAGGGGGCATGTAGTGCTGCACAGCTCTGCTGTATGGAGGGGGCATCCTAGGAGCTGGCTGGATAATGATTAATACTGCCGGTAATGAAGTGTGATAAAATGAATGCCGGCATAATGATATGATCTGTTTGATTGCTGCGTAAGCAATATACAGCCATAGTAATGATTGTCTCGGTAATGGAGGATTTGGCATGGCGTCCCCTCGCCACATGCGCTGCTGCGTCTCACTGCAGATAAATGCAGATATTTGCAGGACCAGCAGCAACATTTCAGCCCTTCTCTTTGGGAAAAATATATATATATTTTTTTTTTAAGTTTTAAACATAATGACTTCTTTTCAAATTGCAAGGTGTATTATTTTCTAGCAGAAAGGAAGCAGTAGATGCGGCACTGCCAGATATCATAAATGGCATTTATTATTGCATTCACACAAGTCCCGTGCAGCAATGATTAAACACTGCAGTGAAATGTCAGCGCTATGTGCAGGTGGGTGCAAGGGGACGCTTGGCCTAGCTAGGTACAGCTGCCCCCAGTATAGGTTAGCAAGGCACTCTCTTCACTTCCTGTTTCTGCCTGGTGCTGTCCCCAGACACTCTGCCGCCTGAGGAAGTGGCCTTATTTGGCATCATGGGTGGACCGGGCCTGCTGACATCGTCTGCAGCACTTTACAGAGTACATAGTCATGTCACTGACTTTCTTCAGAGGAGCTCACACTCTAATCCTACCATAGTCATAGTCTAATGTTCTACCATATTATTATTATGTATTTATATAGCACTGACATCTCCTGCAGCACTGTACAGAGTACATAGTTATGTCACTGACTGTCCTCAGAGGAGCTCACACTCTAATCCTACCATAGTCATAGTGTAATGTCCTACCATATTATTATTATGTATTTATATAGCCCTGACATTTTCTGCAGCACTTTACAGAGTACATAGTCATGTCACTGACTGTCCTCAGAGGAGCTCACACTCTAATCCTACCATAGTCATAGTCTAATGTCCTACCATATTATCATTATGTATTTATATAGCACTGACATCTTCTGCAGCACATTACAGAGTACATAGTCATGTCACTGACTGTCCTCAGAGGAGCTCACATTCTAATCCTACCATAGTCATAGTCTAATGTCCTACCATATTATTATTATGTATTTATATAGCACTGACATCTTCTGCAGCACATTACAGAACACATAGTCATGTCACTGACTGTCCTCAGAGGAGCTCACACTCTAATCCTACCATAGTCATAGTCTAATGTTCTACCATATTATTATTATGTATTTATATAGCCCTGACATTTTCTGCAGCACATTACAGAACACATAGTCATGTCACTGACTGTCCTCAGAGGAGCTCACACTCTAATCCTACCATAGTCATAGTATAATGTCCTACCATATTATCATTATGTATTTATATAGCACTGACATCTTCTGCAGCACATTACAGAGTACATAGTCATGTCACTGACTGTCCTCAGAGGAGCTCACACTCTAATCCTACCATAGTCATAGTCTAATGTCCTACCATATTATTATTACGTATTTATATAGCACTGACATCTTCTGCAGCACATTACGGAGTACATAGTCATGTCACTGACTGTCCTCAGAGGAGCTCACACTCTAATCCTACCATAGTCATAGTCTAATGTCCTACCATATTATCATTATGTATTTATATAGCACTGACATCTTCTGCAGCACATTACAGAGTACATAGTCATGTCACTGACTGTCCTCAGAGGAGCTCACAATCTAATCCCAGCATATTCATAGTCTAATGTGCTACCATATTATTATTATGTATTTATATAGTAGTCACATCTGCTTATCCCATTTTCTGATGTACGGTCCATGTATGCAATGTAAGAACTGCAAAAGCAGACACAGGTGCAGCCTAGAACATTGTTCCCATTCATTCATCTCCCCTCTAGGCCACTGTGATCGCAGGCATGAATGGATGCCTGTGTCACTTCCCTAGTTACAATGCAACGCATTGCTTCCTATGTACTTATGTACTTATTGTACGCTTATAGGAAGTAATGCGCAAGGACATGTTGTGGCCAAATAGTAAAGTTACACCTACTGACTTTAGGGAATAACATTTTTTTTTGTATGTATGTCAAGAGTTAAATTATGGGCTAGAAATTAGTGATGGATGTAAAACTGAAAAATACACCCTTAATTCCAAATAAAATATTGTCACCATAAATTGTACTAGGGATATCATTTTAACGTTGCAATAACCAGAACAAATTAGCAAATAAAATATGCGGATTTTAATCACGGTAGCATGCATTATTTTAAAACTGTAATGGACGAAACCTGAGAAATGAATTTTTTCTATTTTTTTTCTTATTATTCCTGTTAAAATGCATTTACTGTATAATAAAATAAGTCTTAGCATAATGTCCCACCCAAACAAAGCCTAATTGGTGGAATAAAACAAGGTGTAGATCATTTCGTTGTGAAAAGTAGTGATAAAGTTATTGGGGAATGAAAGGGAGGAGCACTGAAATGTTAAGATTCCTCTCGTCCATAAGGTGAAAAATACCCAAGGGGTGAAATGGTTAAAGACATACATCTTGCTTTAACTCTATAATTTGTTTCTTGCAGCTGCTGATTCATTTAACCATAAGAAATTCTTCGAGCTGTGTGGCCTGAAGAGCAAAAGCAAAGATGTCATGAAAAAGGTCTTTGAAATCTTGGACCAGGACAGGAGCGGCTATATTGAGAAGGAGGAGCTCTGGTAAGCTAATAGACATAAAGCATAAACGTAATCTTCCATCAAGCAGAACACTGAATGTGTTTTTTCATAGAGAACACTATACCAGCTGACCAATCGTTTCCATTTCCAGCCGCCAAAGCGTTCGTACAAATCCCACCACAAAGATCTCATCTAATAAGGCCCCCGGAGGACTGTGAATATGAATGAAACACAACCTAGAATTATCTAATGGCGGCAAGCAATTTACCAACCTGCACAGCACAAGTCCCGCTCACCAGGGTACCTTTATCAGCCCATGTGCTCAATCAGCTCACATTTTCATGTGCTGTACAAATATACAAAGGACGCAATACAATTATACAAATACACCCCGTGAGTTCCACGGCGTATGTAATAGGCACACGGCAAAGCTACAAATAGTAATTGAGATCATTTCTCAAGCTGTAATGCAATGCAGCATCGCCGGCTCCGGGTAAATACACAAAACCACAGAGATCGCTGTACATTAATGAAGGATATATACATACACACATATATATATATATATACAGTGGTGTGAAAAACTATTTGCCCCCTTCCTGATTTCTTATTCTTTTGCATGTTTGTCACACTTAAATGTTTCTGCTCATCAAAAACCGTTAACTATTAGTCAAAGATAACATAATTGAACACAAAATGCAGTTTCACATGATGGTTTTTATTATTTAGTGAGAAAAAAAACTCCAAATCTACATGGCCGTGTGTGAAAAAGTGATTGCCCCTCTTGTTAAAAATATCTTAACTGTAGTTTATCACACCTGAGTTCAATTTCTGTAGTCACCCCCAGGCCTGATTACTGCCACACCTGTTTCAATCAAGAAATCACTTAAATAGGAGCTATCTGACACAGAGAAGTAGACCAAAAGCACCTCAATAGCTAGACATCATGCCAAGATCCAAAGAAATTCAGGAACAAATGAGAACAAAAGTACTGTAATTGAGATCTATCAGTCTGGTAAAGGTTATAACGCCTTTTCTAAAGCTTTGGGACTCCAGCGAACCACAGTGAGAGCCATTATCCACAAATGGCAAAAACATGGAACAGTGATGAACCTTACCAGGAGTGGCCGGCCAACCAAAATTACCCCAAGAGAGCAGAGAAAACTCATCCGAGAGGCCACAAAAGACCCAGGACAACATCTAAAGAACTGCAGGCCTCACTTGCCTCAATTAAGGTCAGTGTTCACGACTCCACCATAATAAAGAGACTGGGCAAAAACGGCCTGCATGGCAGATATCCAAGGCGCAAACCACTTTTAAGCAAAAAGAACATTAAGGCTCGTCTCAATTTTGCTAAAAAACATCTCAATGATTGCCAAGACTTTTGGGAAAATACCTTGTGGACCGACGAGACAAAAGTTGAACTTTTTGGAAGGTGCGTGTCCCGTTACATCTGCCGTAGAAGTAACACAGCATTTTTTTTATTTTTGCTGCTTCAGGACCTGGAAGGCTTGCTGTGATAGATGGAACCATGAATTCTACTGTCTACCAAAAAATCCTGAAGGAGAATGTCGGGCCATCTGTTTCGTCAACTCAAGCTGAAGCGATCTTGGGTGCTGCAGCAGGACAATGACCCAAAACACACCAGCAAATTCACCTCTGAATGGCTGAAGAAAAACAAAATGAAGATATTGGAGTGGCCTAGTCAAAGTCCTGACCTGAATCCTATTGAGATGTTGTGGCATGACCTTAAAAAGGCGGTTCATGCTAGAAAACCCTCAAATAAAGCTGAATTACAACAATTCTGCAAAGATGAGTGGGCCAAAATTCCTCCAGAGCGCTGTAAAAGACTCCTTGCAAGTTATCGCAAACGCTTGATTGCAGTTATTGCTGCTAAGGGTGGCCCAACCAGTTATTAGGTTCAGGGGGCAATTTCTTTTTCACACAGGGCCATGTAGGTTTTGAGTTTTTTTTCTCACTAAATAATAAAAACCATCATTTAAAACTGCATTTTGTGTTCAATTATGTTATCTTTGACTAATAGTTAATGGTTTTTGATGAGCAGAAACATTTAAGTGTGACAAACATGCAAAAGAATAAGAAATCAGGAAGGGGGCAAATAGTTTTTCACACCACTGTATATATATATTATATATATATATATATATATATATATATATATATATATATATACATATATATATATATATATATATATATATATATACAAAGTGCTGCTGCACACAACAGGACAAACAGTGACAGGGGCTCTTGGTCATCCTTTACAGCATTCGAACAAGCGCTTAAGCTCACAGACTGCGCCAAAGCATCTCCAATGCGGTGAGAGTAGCAACCACCGTATTGGCATATTGGTGCAGTTGGTGGGCCTAAAGTGAACCTCCGGACTAAAAATCTACTCAGCAGCACTGAAAAGGCTTGGTGTTTCTTTAACAGTTTCACAGCATCAGAACTTTGTTTTTCTTACCAAAGCATCATTTTTAGCTGCATTTTTAGCTAAGCTCCACCTATCAAAGAAAACTGCCCGGGCTTTATTCCCCTGATGCTGTGCAAAGCATGATGGGATTTCCTATGTTGTTGTTCACGTTGCCTAGCAACTGGGATGGTGATCAGCACACAGGACATTTGGAACTGTGTCTCATGCTCCGTCAACTCCTTTCACCCAAAAAGATGGCTGCCATCAAACAAACAGGGTGGGTAAGAGATTATATTACCTTTCTATTTTAATTAACATAACTAATGTAACTTAATGACCGTATGTTTGTTTAGGCTGAAGTTCCTCTTTAAAGTAAACCCAAGGTGGACATTTTTGTAAAAACAAAAAAAAAACACTACCTGATCTGAAGGGTTAGCTGGATCAGGTAGCATCAATTACTGGCACTCCTATGTCCCGACTTTCAGTTAGAAAAAACAAAACAAACATGGCCGTGACCCTTGGAATCACGACGCTGCAGCTTTGGCTCTGTGTGTCTCAACACAGAGCAGTGGGCAGAGGAGAGGTGTGCCAGAAGGTGGAAGGGGCGGGGAGAGGCAGAGCTGGCCAATTAGAGCTGGGGAAAGGGGCGTTCCTAATGCCCAGAGTTGGCATTTTGCAGGAGTGCTTCTCCTGCAATGGACGCCCTTTACCCTCATAGATTTCCGACAAGAAGCCTGTCACCAATTAATAGTGGTCACAGTGCGGTGCGGGGGGGGGGGGAAGGGGGCTGAGAGCCGGAGGGGACACAGAGTCATGGCATGGCCTCTGTGTCCATTCTGACCCCCCCACACACACACACTGTGTTGGGTACACTATAAGTGCTTGTTGTATTAATGTTGTAAAACGTGACCAAGAGCCCAGGCCAGGGGCGTAGCAAAAGGGGTTGCAGAGGTAGCGGCCGCATCGGGGCCCTTGGGCCAGAGGGGCCCCCGAAGGGCCCTCCCTCAGCCACAGTATTAGCTCTCTATTGGTCCTGAACTGGTAATAATCACTTCTATAGATACTTTGAATTGCGGTAATCATTAAAGGGACTCCGAGCAGTGCAGAAACTATGGAAAGATGCATATCATTTTAAAGCTCTCTTTCTCCTCTTTCCAACGATATATAAACTGCCGCCCTACACCCTAGGGCAACAATTTAGGTGTCGTCAGAAAGAGGAGAAAGAGAGCTTTAAAATGATATCCATCTTTCCATAGTTACATTGTATTACACAGGGCGACTTTTTCTCAAAGTCAGCGGCTCCATTCAGCAGAAAAAGTCGCCCTGTGTAATACAATGTAACTATGGAAAGATGGATATCATTTTAAAGCTCTCTTTTTGCTCTTTCTGACGACCCCTAAATCGTCGTCCTAAGCCTTTTAGTTTTCTCTATTTTCATGATCGAAATCGCGGCCATGGCAATTTCAATCGCGAAAATAGCAAAAACTAAAAGGCGTAGGGCGGCGATTTATATATCATTGGAAAGAGGAGAAAGAGAGCGTTAAAATGATATGCATCTTCCCATAGTTTCTGCACTGCTCGGAGGCCCTTTAACAAACTCCTCCCCACCCCCTTCTTGCACCTCTGACACTGTAGTTGCCATTGGCAGGTTTTGGTGCGCCGTATAAATTGTTGGGGGGCCCCATGTAAAACTTGCATCGGGGCCCACAGCTCCTTAGCTACGCCAGTGCTACAGGTTTTCAGGTCCAGCTGGAATAGGAGCCCAGAAACACAACTGTCAATGATATTAAAATAAAAAATAAATAAATAGAAATAGAAATTAATAGAAATAACATTAATACAATTACATTTATAAAAACAAAATAAACATTATTTAGAAGGTGAACAGTAAGAGGCACCCAAAGTGTTGAAGAGGGATGCAACACAATATTACAATTTTTTGTAAAATAAAATGAATATAAAGGAGTATAAGGCTGTGCTGAAGTCATTTGAAGGCATATTTGCACCTTATTGAAGCTCATTAATAACACTGAGGAATACAGGTCAAATTATCAGATTGACTTGTAATTAAGTAATTACTAAACAAAAGTTTTTTGCTGACACCCTGGATATTTGATGCATTGTTTACACAGCTTAGTAACAACAATAACAATAATATTTATATAGCGCTTTTCTCCCTGGGGACTCAAAGCGCTGTGACCCTGCATTATGCAGTCTCAAAGGCCCGGGAAAAGAGGTGAGTTTTTAGCCTTTTCCTAAAGCTGTCCAGAGAAGGAGCCTCTCGTACTGATTGTGGAAGTGAGTTCCATAGAGTAGGGGCTGCATAGTGTTGGGCGAACAGTGTTCGCCACTGTTCGGGTTCTGCAGAACATCACCCTGTTCGGGTGATGTTCGAGTTCGGCCGAACACCTGACGGTGCTCGGCCAAACCGTTCGGCCATATGGCCGAACTAAGAGCGCATGGCCGAACGTTCCCCGAACGTTCGGCTAGCGCTGTGATTGGCCGAACGGGTCACGTGGTTCGGACCCGAACGCGCTCTGATTGGCCGAACTGTCACGTGGTTCGGGTAAATAAATACCCGAACCACGTCATATCTCCGCCATTTGTCTGTGGGTTTAGCTTTGGGTAGGCAGGCAGGGTAGTTCGCGCTCCAGCCACGCTAGCCAGGGTCCCCCCCAGTCATTGTGTGTCGCTGCTGGGAATAGTAGTACACCGCTCGCTCAGCATTCTGTTTACTGCCACTCTGTGTACCTCGCTCAGCCACACTATATAGCATTCTGTTTACTGCCACTCTGTGTCTGCTGGGAATAGTAGTACACCGCTTGCACAGCCACACTATATAGCATTCTGTTTACTGCCACTCTGTGTACCTCGCTCAGCCACACTATATAGCATTCTGTTTACTGCCACTCTGTGTCTGCTGGGAATAGTGGTACACCGCTCGCTCAGCCACACTATATAGCATTCTGTTCACTGTTCTGTGTCTGCTTGGAATAGTGGTACACCGCTCGTTCAGCCACACTATATAGCATTCTGTGTACTGTTCTGTGTCTGCTGGGAACAGTAGTACACCGCTCGTTCAGCCACACTATATAGCATTCTGTGTACTGTTCTGTGTCTGCTGGGAACAGTAGTACACCGCTCGCTCAGCCACACTATATAGCATTCTGTTCACTGTTCTGTGTCTGCTGGGAATAGTGGTACACCGCTCGCTCAGCCACACTATATAGCATTCTGTTCACTGTTCTGTGTCTGCTGGGAATAGTGGTACACCGCTCGCTCAGCCACACTATATAGCATTCTGTTTACTGTTCTGTGTCTGCTGGGAACAGTAGTACACCGCTCGCTCAGCCAGAGTATATAGCATTGTGTTTACTGCCACTCTGTGTACACCGCTCAGCCAGACTATATACCATTGTTTACTGACACTCTGTGTACACCACTCAGCCACACTATATACCATTGTTTACTGACACTCTGTGTACACCGCTCAGCCAGACTATATACCATTGTTTACTGCCACTCTGATTCTGCTGGGAACAGTAGTACACCGCTCGCTCAGCCAGACTATATACCATTGTTTACTGACACTCTGTGTACACCGCTCAGCCAGACTATATACCATTGTTTACTGACACTCTGTGTACACCACTCAGCCACACTATATACCATTGTTTACTGACACTCTGTGTACACCGCTCAGCCAGACTATATACCATTGTTTACTGCCACTCTGATTCTGCTGGGAACAGTAGTACACCGCTCGCTCAGCCAGACTATATACCATTGTTTACTGACACTATATAGCAGACTATATAGCATTGTGTGTACACCGCTCAGCCAGACTATATACCATTGTTTACTGACACTCTGTGTACACCGCTCAGCCAGACTATATACCATTGTTTACTGCCACTCTGATTCTGCTGGGAACAGTAGTACACCGCTCGCTCAGCCAGACTATATACCATTGTTTACTGACACTCTATGTACACCGCTCAGCCAGACTATATACCATTGTTTACTGCCACTCTGATTCTGCTGGGAACAGTAGTACACCGCTCGCTCAGCCAGACTATATACCATTGTTTACTGACACTCTATGTACACCGCTCAGCCAGACTATATACCATTGTTTACTGCCACTCTGATTCTGCTGGGAACAGTAGTACACCGCTCGCTCAGCCAGACTATATACCATTGTTTACTGACACTCTATGTACACCGCTCAGCCAGACTATATACCATTGTTTACTGCCACTCTGATTCTGCTGGGAACAGTAGTACACCGCTCGCTCAGCCAGACTATATAGCATTGTGTTTACTGCCACTCTGTGTACACCGCTCAGCCACACTATATAGCATTGCGTACTCTGCCAGTCAGTGTGTATATTGCTGGGATCAGTAATACTCCACTCACCGTCAACCACTATATGAGCTCAACATGAGTTCCCCAGAGACCTCCGCTGTGAGCAGCACTCCCAACAACAGCAACAGCCAACGCCCCACGCAAGCTATAACATCCACCCCAGCAGCCAGTGGTCAGCAGCAGCCCTCCCCGGAGGAGAACGTTGTGTCCATCAGTCCGTCGCCAGAGCGATTAATGAGGGCTGCCATTGAGGAGATGATGGGGCCTGATGTGGAGGAGGAGGTCTGGCTCAGGCCAGCATCCCAAGTTAATGTTGAGGACGATGAGGGGTCTGTGTCTGGGGATGTTGGGGTGGCAGAGGTGGTGGGTGGGTCAGACTCAGGAGAAGAGTTGTATGATGAGGATGATGATCGGGACCATCTGTATGTGCCTCAGAGTCCGACCCCGGAAAACATGTTGTATCGTGTGTTTAGGTACTAAAATCTGCGTTCCCTCCCAGTAGTGTTGGGCGAACAGTGTTTGCCACTGTTCGGGTTCTGCAGAACATCACCCTGTTCGGGGTGACTATATAGCAGACTATATAGCATTGTGTTTAATGCCACTCTGTGTACACGGCTCAGCCACACTATATAGCATTGTGTTTACTTCCACTCTGTGTCTGCTGGGAACAGTAGTACACCGCTCACCCGCCACTGTATAGCATTGTGCTCTGTGTCACTGCTGACAATAGTGGTACACCGCTCACCCACCACTGTATAGCATTTCTGTACTGCCACTGTACTGCTGCCAGTCAGCGTGTACTTTAAGGATAAGTGAAATGAGGAAGAAATCCGGTGAAAGAGGGAGGGGCAAGGGAAGAGGTGTTTCCCCTGACGGTTCACGTACAGGCCACAGGGGAGCACCCAAGAAAACCCACTCAATACTGCCCATGTTGTCCAGGACAACAACCCTCACAGATCCAAAAGAACAGGACCAGATAATTACTTGGATGACCTCTCAAGCGTCCAGCAGTGGGTTAAGCAGCACCAGCACATCACGCACGAGGTCCGAGTCCTCAGCCAGTTAAAGTCTGGGCTTTCTTTGAAGACTGCACTGAGGATGTTACCATGGCGATTTGCAAGGTGTGCAAGACCCGCCTGAGCAGGGGGAAAAGTATTAACAACCTCTCCACCACCAGCATGAGCCGCCACATTCTATCCAAACATCCCACTCTGTGGGCAAACGCGGCAGGACAGGGTACCACCAGCAACACTGCCTCCCTTGGGTTCACCAGACTCACCACCAGACCCGCCTCAGCAGCAGCAGTAGCCCAGCCATTGCGTGGTTCACAACATTCACAAACATCAGACGATGCTGACACTGTCACTTTCCGGACTAGTGCTCTTGAGGTCTCCCAGTGTTCATCAAACACAACAACCAACAGCCCTTCGGTGTGCAGCGCTACGGTTGAGTTGTCTGTTTCTGAGATGTTTGAGCACAAGAGGAAATTGCCAGCAAATGACCCCCGGGCCGTGGCAGTAACAGCCAGCCAGCATAGCCAAGCTTCTGGCCTGCGAAATGCTGCCATATCGAGTGGTGGAGACAAACAGCTTCAAGGGCATGATGTCAGTGGCCATCCCACGTTACGTGGTTCCCAGCCGCTACCACTTTGCGCGCTCTGCAGTGCCTGAGTTGCATGAGCACGTGGTCAGCTAAATAACCCGAAGCTTGAAGAATGCCGTTGCCTGCAAGGTTCACCTCACCACTGACACCTGGACGAGTGCGTTCGGCCAGGGTCGATACATCTCCCTTACCGCGCACTGGGTGAACCTTGTGGAGCCTGGCAGCGATTCCTCACCTGCTACGGCGCGGGTGTTGCCCACGCCGCAAACAGCTGGATAACAACAGCAGCACCTACCTCTCTGACTCCTTCTCCTCCAACGCATCTCAAAGCTGTACCTCATCCGGAAATGCTAACCCAGCACCAGCAGCAGTAGGATCGTGGAAGCAGTGCAGCACAGCTGTTGGCATGCGTCAGCAAGCGTTGCTGAAGCTGATCTGCCTTGGGGATAAGCAGCACACAGGGGAGGAAATTTGGAGGGGAATAAAGGAACAGACGGATTTGTGGCTGGCACCGCTGGACCTGAAACCGGGCATGAAGCTAGACACCTGGCACGAACTGGCAATGTACGCAATAGAGGTGCTGGCTTGCCCGGCAGCCAGCGTTATGTCGGAACGCTGTTTCAGTGCTGCCGGAGGCATCATCACAGATCGGCGTATCCGCCTCTCCACAGAAAATGCAGACCGTCTGACTCAAATTAAAATGAATCAATCCTGGATTGGAAACGACTACGCAACACTCCTGGACCCCAACCAAGTAACATGACCGATGAACATCTGGGATGGTTTAGCGTTTCCGGTCCCTGTTTATTGAACCTCTCATCTGTATTACATTTATGACTGCATGGCGGCAAAAAGCATTGCTGCTATATCCGCACGCTTTTTGTCCTCATGCAAGGCCTGGGTTGTTGTGTCTCACAAAGCGTGGCCTTCTCCTCCTGCGCCTCCTCCTGTTCCATCACGTGTGCTGCTGCTGCTGCTGGGTTACCGTTGCCGCGTGGTCCCTGTTTATTGAACCTCTTATCTTTATTACATTTATGACTACATGGCGGTACAAAGCATGCTATCCGCACGCTTTTTGTCCTCAGGCAAGGCCTGGGTTGTTGTGTCTCACAAAGCGTGGCCTTCTCCTCCTGCGCCTCCTCCTGTTCCATCACGTGTGCTGCTGCTGCTGCTGCTGGGTTACCGTTGCCGCGTGGTCCCTGTTTATTGAACCTCTTATCTTTATTACATTTATGACTACATGGCGGTACAAAGCATGCTATCCGCACGCTTTTTGTCCTCATGCAAGGCCTGGGTTGTTGTGTCTCACAAAGCGTGGCCTTCTCCTCCTGCGCCTCCTCCTGTTCCATCACGTGTGCTGCTGCTGCTGCTGCTGCTGGGTTAGCGTTGCCGCGTGGTCCCTGTTTATTGAACCTCTTATCTTTATTACATTTATGACTACATGGCGGTACAAAGCATGCTATCCGCACGCTTTTTGTCCTCATGCAAGGCCTGGGTTGTTGTGTCTCACAAAGCGTGGCCTTCTCCTCCTGCGCCTCCTCCTGTTCCATCACGTGTGCTGCTGCTGCTGCTGCTGCTGGGTTAGCGTTGCCGCGTGGTCCCTGTTTATTGAACCTCTTATCTTTATTACATTTATGACTACATGGCGGTACAAAGCATGCTATCCGCACGCTTTTTGTCCTCATGCAAGGCCTGGGTTGTTGTGTCTCACAAAGCGTGGCCTTCTCCTCCTGCGCCTCCTCCTGTTCCATCACGTGTGCTGCTGCTGGGTTAGCGTTGCCGCGTGGTCCCTGTTTATTGAACCACTTATCTTTATTACATTTATGACTGCATGGTGGTACAAAGCATGCTATCCGCACGCTTCTTGTCCTCATGCAAGGCCTGGGTTGTTGTGTCTCAAAGCGTGGCCTTCTCCTCCTGCGCCACCCTCCTCCTGTTCCATCACGTGTGCTGCTGCTGGGTTAGCATTACCGGTCCCTTTTCCTGGAACCTCTTATATGTATTACATTTATGACTGCATGCCGACAAAAAGCATGTTACCTGTGCAAAGAAAACAGACATTTCCCGCATTTAAAAGACAGTTTTCCCTTTGAAACTTTAAAATCGATTTTCTCAAAAACTATAAGCTCTTTTTGCTAAATTTTTTTTTCCTCTTGTACCCACTCCCAAGGTGCACATACCCTGTAAATTTGGGGTATGTAGCATATAAGGAGGCTTTACAAAGCACAAAAGTTCGGGTCCCCATTGACTTCCATTATGTTCGGAGTTCGGGTCGAACACCCGAACATCGCGGCCATGTTCGGCCTGTTCGGCCCGAACCCGAACATCTAGATGTTCGCCCAACACTAGGGCTGCATAGGAAAAGGCCCGAGCACCAAATGTTAGGTGTATCCTGGGAATAACCAGCTTCATCTTGTTGGCAGAGCGGAGGGTGCGTGGAGGGGCATAAAGTTCCAATAGATCCGCTATGTATTTGGGTCCCATGTGGTGTAGAGCCTTGAATGTCAGCAGGCAGATCTTAAAATGGATTCTCCGTTTTACTGGCAACCAGTGAAGAGTTTGCAGTACTGGGGTGATGTGTGAGCTGCGGGGGGCATTGGCTAGGAGTCTGGCTGCAGCATTCTGTACTAGCTGTAAGGGGCGCAGAACCTTATCTGTAGATCCGATGAACAGGGCGTTGCAGTAGTCTAGGCGGGAGGATACAAATGCATGAACCAGGGCAGGTAGGTCTTCAGCTGGGATAAGGTGTTTGATTCTCGCTATATTTCTTAGATGGAAGAAGGAAGACTTGATGACAGCTGATATCTGCTGTCTGAGTTTTAGATTTCCATCCAGGATCACCCCAAGGTTTCGCACAGAGTCTTTATACTGTACAGTATCTCCCCCAATTGCTAGTTTGAGGTGGTGAGCGTTTTGAACTTTATCCATCATGTGTGGACCACCTACCACCAACACCTCTGTTTTGTCAGAGTTCAGCCTCAGCCAGCTGATGTTGATCCAATTTTGTAAATCCACTAGAAACGCATTTATGGATGCTGATGGGTCTTGGGTGCCAGGCTTGAAGGACACCTCAACACAATCTGATATGTATGGTACCGCAACAGAAATGTTATCAGTTAGCTTCTGAGTGAAGTGGAAAGTTTATTAACCCTACCAGGAAACCAATAATATGTGTTAGCTTTTAGTTTCATGCTTTGTTTAGTGTTTTATACAAACCTTATACAAAATGTGTCAAAAAGGAGTGTAAGTAAATATGGCACTTGCTTTCGTAAGAAAATACCAAAACGTTTCACCACATACAACACGTTGCGTGGGCCTCATCCGCTTCCTCAGGTAATAGTGCCTCAGGGCAATATAATGAGTGTATAGGGTGTATTCTTAGGGTGCATACACACATCCAGTTTTAATTGGCTATTGCCTGGCCAATTTTACAACTCCCTAGTAGTATGAGAGCTTACCTACAAAATTGGTTCATAGGATCTAAATTCTGTTAGCCCTCATATGACATGGAGGTGGTAAAATTGTACAATCAAAATTGAGTGTTTGTACACACCCCAAAAAGGTGGCCACTAACGATCCCAATTTAGCAGAAAATCATTAGAGCGATTAGATAGTTCTGATTGGAAGTGAAATATTGTAATACATAGTTCACTGAACCGTTGACGAACCAATGCTTCCTATATATCACAACCGACAAGAAAATCCAAATTTTGGTTTGACGAAAATCCAATCGGACGTCTGTTTTTATAATCGTTTGTAATCGATTGTGCCCATCAATGGAGATTATTTACAACCAAAAGACAGTTAACCCTTTGCACACTCACATGTAAATGCCCAAACAAATGCATTCACAGAAATCAATCATCCAGGCACCACTGCTATAAAGTTAAAAGCCGGGGTCTTAGTTACAAAACAATTCATTCCCTTGCATTGTCACCTACACTGCATAGAAGTACCCAGGTATTCTTAGGTGTCCTAACTCTGTCCCAGACAGGGCCGGCGCTAGTACCATAGAGGCAACGGAGGCAATTGCCCCACGGCCCCAGAAAAACATTTTTAAAAAATACCTTATAGTTTTTGAGAAAATCGATTTTAAAGTTTCAAAGGAAAAAAAATACACATTTAAAAGCCCGCCAAATTTAACGGTTAATAGCAAATCCACCTTAAATGCTAGAAACCCTAAAGCCGCATCTACACGAGTAGATGCGGCCGCGATGCTCCTTATCAATCGAGCCGCTGATGCGGCTCGATTGATAAGATCCGGCAGGACGGATCTTCGCACCGCCGATTCCCTGCTCGCTCCCCGCGAGGGGACAATGGCAGGGAATCGTGCGGGAGATAAGCGGCGCCGGCGGGGACGAGCGGGCACGAGCGGGGAATCGAATGCGGCGCACGCGCGGCGAGCGGGGACGTGGCGGGCACGCGGAAGAGGCGATCCGGCGGCTAATCGAGCCGCTGGATCGCTTCAATGTCCCATGGTGTAGATGGGGCTTAATGTTAAAGAGATCATTGGATACTCACCTGTGTTATCTGGCCACAACATACGACTGGAACTTCAATTTCCTCCTTTCTTGAAGGACTCACCCGGAGTTAAGGCCCCACTTCTACAATCTGAAGAAGTTGACTACACTCTTTTTAGATACTTTAACCAATTCTGGGTGTGGTCTACATTTGCCACAAAGTTAGACTATTGAAAGTTATTATCATTATTTGATTGTGTTTAAAGAGAAAAAACAAAAAAAAACAAAATGGAGATGCAAATATCAGTATGTTTATTTGTTCATTTTTATATTGCCATGTAACTCTCATGTTAAATGATGCATTAAAAAACAGTGTTACAAAAGAAAGAAATCATTGGGAATAAGAGGAAAAAACAATTTTTCAAAAAGACCTTATAGTTTTTGAGAAAATCGATTTTAAAGTTTTGAAGGAAAAAGTATACTTTTAAATGCGGTAAATGTCACTTTTAGTAGCAAACCTAACGGTAGTGTAATTTTACATGCATCAAAAGAAAGAGCAATAAATTTCCTGACGGGGTTTCCAGGGGGTCCATACGCAGCCGCAGCGCTTTGGCCAGGGATCGCTATACAGCCGCAATATGGCTGTATGAAGATCCCTGGCATTTTTTCCTATTTCCCCCCCCCCACCACCAAAATTTTATGTTTAGAGTGTGGGAATTTTTTTTTAATTATGTGGGGTCCCCCCTCCTGAAACTTTTTAACCCCTTGTCCCCATGCAGGCTGGGATAGCCAGAATGTGGAGCTCCGACCGATTGGGGCTTCACACCCTGACTATACCAGCTGCAAAAAGGTCCCTTAATGCAGATTTTTGTTCCGGGGTATCTGTTGGGGGCCCCCAGATTTATTTTGCCCTGGGGCCCCATTGTTACTTAAACCGGCCCTGGTCCCAGAAGAGGACATCAGAATATGCGCTCCTAATCTTTACATAGGTTAGATGCAATGAATGTTTGCATGTCTGCACTATGCATGTTTCAGGGCCAGAGTTAGGACACCTACGTTTACCTGGGTACTTCTGTGCAGTGTAGGTGGCTATAAGGGAATGTATTCTTTTGTAACTAATACCCCGGCTTTTAACTTAGCTGTAGGGATAGCAGTGGTGCCTGCATGAGTGATTCCTGTGAATATATTTGTTTGAGCATTTGCATGTGAGTGTGCGAAGGGTTAACTGTCTTTTGCTATTTTTCTGGCCACATCCCCTTTAACACCACTCTAATAACTTATTTAAATGTCCTAACTTGAGGTGATGTGCCTGGATATACAGTATGTGTTTTTTTTCTTATTATTTACAACCAATCCGATCACATCCGATCAGAATTATCTGATCAATCAAACGATATTTCGCTAGAAATTGGACCATTAGTGGCCACCTTAACCTATTTTGGTTCCTGGACGTAGAAACTACGTACAGGAACCATGCGCGCTACCGCGCGCTCCCGCGGCCGATCGCGCGCGTGCACGCGCACTCCCGGCCGCGGATTCGGTAGCCACGGAATCAATGTATCGGGCTATGGTGCCCGATCACTGATTCCTCTCCCCCGCTGAAAAAGCGACAGCTTCTCTCGGAAGCTGTGCTTTTTCTGGCCGTTCCCTCCCCGATGCGTCACTCTAAGCATGTGTTACGGTTAGAGTGACGTCATGTAAACAAACTCATGGCCTCCATCTTGTGGCCAAAAGTAAAACTACAACTAAAATAAAAAAAACTTAAAAACACACAATTACATTATAAAACTATACTTTACATCCCACCCTCCCAAAAATACCCAAATAAAATGTTTAATATAAAAAAAAAACATGTAAATATTTACCTAAGGGTCTAAACTTTTTAAATATCAATGTAAAGATGAAATATTTCTATATTTTTTTTATTTTAAACTTGTAAATAGTGATAGATGCAAAACGGAAAAAATGCACCTTTATTTCCAAATAAAATATTGTCGCCATACATTGTGATAGGGACATAATTTTAACGGTGTAATAACCGGGACATATGGGTAAACACAATACGTGAGTTTTAATTATGGAGGCATGTATTATTTTAAAACTATAATGGCTGAAAACTGAGAAATAATGATTTTTTCCGTTTTTGTCTTATTCTTCCTGTTAAAATGCATTTACAGTAAAGTGGCTCTTAGCAAAATGTTCCCCCCAAAGAAAGCCTAATTGGTGGCGGAAAAAACAAGATATAGATCAGTTCATTGTGATAAGTAGTGATAAAGTTATAGGCTAATGAATGGGAGGTGAACATTTCTCAAGTGAAAACGACGGAACGCGAATGGGTTAAAGTGAACCTCCGGACTAAAAATCTACTCAGCAGAACTGAAAAGGCTTGGTGTTTCTTTAACAGTTTCACAGCATCAGAACTTTGTTTTTCTTACCAAAGCATCATTTTTAGCTGCATTTTTAGCTAAGCTCCACCCATCAAAGAAAACTGCCCGGTCTTTTTTTCTCTGATGCTGTGCAGAGCATGATGGGATTTCCTATGTTGTTGTTCACGTTGTCTAGCAACTGGGAGAGGTGCTCAGGACACAGGACAGTTGAAACTGTGTCTCATGCAGGCGCGGAGCTAGGGGGGGTCGGGGTAGGACAAGTGCCCCGGGGCGCCGGGTCCCCAAGGGCGCCCAGCTGAGCTTCGTTTTTTTTTTTTTTTTCTTGCGGGGGGGTGAGGGGAGCAGCGCAGAGAAGAGAGAGAGCTGTGCGGACGGTGGGGAAGGGGGGCCATCTCCCCCCTCCTTCCCTCACCTTAGGTGCTCTCTCTCCCTCGCTGTCCCCTCCAATGTCTGTCCGGTGGCTGGCAGCGGCGGGCGGAACTCACCTCCGTCTCGCTCCAGCGCCGGCCGGAAGTTCGGGTGCGCAGCCGCTGCTCTGGTCTGGACCAGACCAGAGTAGCGGTAGATCCATCCGGCGCTGCGACGAGACGGAGGTAAGTTCCGCCCGCCGCTGCCAGACACCGGACAGACATTGGAGGGGACAGCGAGGGAGAGAGAGCAGCTCTTCTCTGCGCTGCTCCCCTCCTGCTGGGGAGGGGGACACCTGGCTGACCTGGCTACCTACTCTGGGCACCTATACCTCTGGCTACCTACTCTGGGCACATATACCTTACCCCTGGCTACCTACTCTGGGCACATATACCCCTGGCTACCTACTCTGGGCACATATACCCCTGGCTACCTACTCTGGGCACATATACCCCTGGCTACCTACTCTGGGCACATATACCCCTGGCTACCTACTCTGGGCACATATACCCGTAACTACATATACTGGGCATATACCCCTGGCTACCTACTCTGGCCACATATAACCCTGGCTACCTACTCTGGGCACATATACCCCTGCCTACATATATTGGGCACATATACCCCTAACTACATATACTGGGCATATACCCCTGGCTACCTACCCTGGGCACCTATACCCCTGGCTACCTACTCTGGGCACCTATACCCCTGGCTACCTACTCTGGGCACCTATACCCCTGGCTACCTACTCTGGGCACCTATACCCCTGGCTACCTACTCTGGGCACATATACCCCTGGCTACCTACTCTGGGCACATATACCCCTGGCTACCTACTCTGGGCACATATACCCCTGCCTACATATACTGGGCATATATACCCCTGGCTACATATACTGGGCATATATACCCCTGGCTACATATACTGGGCATATATACCCCCTGGCTACGTGGACTGGGCATATATACCCCCTGGCTACATATACTGGGCATATATACCCCTGGCTACATATACTGGGCATATATACCCCTGGCTACATATACTGGGCATATATACCCCCTGGCTACATATACTTGGCATATATACCCCTGGCTACATATACTTGGCATATATACCCCTGGCTACATATACTGGGCATATATACCCCTGCCTATATATACTGGGCATATATACCCCCTGCCTACATATATTGGGCATATATACCCCTGGCTACATATACTGGGCATATATACCCCCTGGCTACGTGGACTGGGCATATATACCCCCTGGCTACATATACTGGGCATATATACCCCTGGCTACATATACTGGGCATATATACCCCTGGCTACGTATACTGGGCACATATACGCCTGACTATATATACTGGGCACATATTATTCTCCTGGTTACATATACTGGGCATATATACCACTGGCTACATATACTGGGCACATATACCTCTGGCTACATATATTGGGCACACATACCCCTGCCTACATATACTGGGCACATATACCCCTGGCTACCTGTTCTGTGGACATCTCTACCCCTGGCTACCTGTTCTGGGGACATCTATACCGCTGGCCACCTATTCTGGGGACATCTATACTGCTGGCCACCTATTCTGGAGACAACTATAGACCTGGGGCTACCTATTTTTGGGGAACCACGTCAGATTGAGTGTATTTTGGAGAACTGCTGCCAGGTGAGAGGTGTCTACCATATTAAGGGGGCATTCTACCTATTTATGTGAAATGCTGTCTATTTATGTGACTCATGACTGCTGAATTTGTCTTTTTGGGGGCCTCATGGTTACTGAATTTGTCTTGTTGGGGGCCTCATGATTTGTTGGGGGCCTCAAGATCGCTGAATTTGTCTTGTTGGGGGCCTCATGATTGCTGAATTTGTCTTGTTGGGGGCCTCATGATTGCTAAATTTTTCTTGTTGGGGGCCTCATGATTGCTGAGTTGGTTATGTTGGGGGCCTCATGATTGCTGAATTTGTCTTGATGGGGGGGGCTCATGATTGCTGAATTTGTCTTGGAACATGCTGGAAGGTACATACTGAGGGAGGGTGGGTGAGCGTGAGCCTGCTAACCTCCATATACATTTGGCTCCACCCATAACCACGCCCACATTTATTATGTGACCACGCCCCTTTTTGGCAACCTTGACTTTGGGGGGGCGCATTAATAGTCTTTGTCCCCGGGCGCTGAAAATCCTAGCTACGCCTCTGGTCTCATGCTCCCTGTCACCTCCTTTCAAGCAAAAAGATAGCTGCCATCATGAAATCAAACATTTGTCTGTTCTTTTAAAACAGGGTGGGTAAGAGATTATATTACCTATCTATTTTAATTAACATAACTAATGTAATTTAATGACAGTATGTTTGTTTAGTCTGGAGTTCCTCTTTAAAGATGTATATGTAAATTAATCTGCATTAATTTTAAAAAATAATTCTAACATTTTGTGCCTCGTGCTATTTGAGTTCATATCTAGTCCGGTCTCCATTGATAGGCATTACGGACATTGGTGGGCTACCTGTTGGTACTATTATTGAACTTTCTGGTTCAGATGGACGGAGGTGTCCCATCTGCCTGAGTCTCGATGCAGCTTGGGATTGGTATATGATAGTCATGTAGATAAATATTACTTCTGTTTATTTTTATTTATTTTTTTAATTTTTGAATTAGAGGGGACCTTTGTAATCTGGCAGAAGAGGCGCCTGTATGGGCCATGACCTTTTTGGGCACCTGGTGAAACTGAAACCAAAAAGAACCTGGCAACCTTCCAGTAGTTGAAGCTCTGCCAATTATTATGCAATGCAGGACCCTGTGTTGGTTAGAGAGGTTCTCACTCACCCTGAGGAATGTTGTAGAGAGAGATGGATCAGTGTGCCAAAATCATAACTGCCTGCAGCTACTAAGATATCAGGCAGATAGTATTTCAGATCTCCTTTGGTGTCCTTCAACCCTACAAGCACTACAGTAGATAACATCTTCCTTACATTTTTGCTCTTGGCCCTAATTAACCTGTGACAAGTCTCGAGAGGGAGGAAGGGGTGGGGCTATCTACAAAAGGGGCAGAGCTAATACCAGGAATAAAAAACACAGTTGTAGTCTGCCTCAATTATTTTTATATTATTATTTTTTAAGATTAGACCTGATTTTTAGATTCATTAAATCATAATGGGACAAGGATCTAATCCAAGGATTCATTCCTTTCTTGGCAGATACACATAAAATAAAACTTAAAGAGAGTCTGTACTCTAAAATTCTTACAATAAAAAGCATACCATCCTATTCATTATGTTCTCCTGGGCCCCTCTGTGCTGTTTCTGCCACTCTCTGCTGTAATCCTGGCTTGTAATTGCCAGTTTTATGCGGTGTTTACAAACAAAAGAGTAGCTCAGTGTGTGAGTCATACAGAGTGTGCAGGGTGCCTGGAGAGGGTGTGTATAGCTTCTATCCAATCACAAGCAGCACAGCACATTCCTACCTGACTGCATGAACCCGACAGAGGAGAGAAGATTAGATTATATAACAGAGATAATACAGCCACTGTGCAACTAGGAAAGGCTGCAGTTAGACAGAGCACATTAGAACAGGTACAGTATAGGAACTTATAGGATAGAAGAAATAAGGATGACAATTTTGTTACAGGGTCTCTTTAAGGGTTCTAAAAAAAAAATTTCATTTTAGGAGTAGGAGGATAGATACAATTGTTTATCTCATCAGTTAATTTATACATCAGGTTTCCTTTAATCTTCTTTTAATATGGTATAGTACCAAAAATGACAAAGTTTCCAAAAAATGGTATGGAATTGACCAAAGGCAGATGAGGTTTACAGAGTTTATCTAAAGTGTGCTTATTTCAGTAGTAAGGTTTAAATAATGTAAGGTACGCATACATCAGGCGACTTTGGCGGCAGATCGACCAACCAATTAGATTATTATTATTGATTTGGTAGAAAATCGGTGCCGCCAGGTGCAGGCCTGCCCGACGATGCGACCAATTTCGTGCCAAAATTGGTTGTGTTCGTTGATCGCGCCTGGTGCTCGATGTCGGGTTGAAGTTGTTTTATCAGTTGTGCTGTGGTACGTCGGCTGATTTCGAAACGAGTGACGAAATGACGAAACCCCCACCGCTGCCACTCTAATTTATAAATGTGCCCTCCCCCAGTGTGTCCATTTATACATGACCTGTCCTGTGTCAGCCTCCGCGTGGTGTCCGTCCGTCTCTCCGGATTCTATCAGCCACATACACGCATACGACGCATAGCATCTTACGTCAGACGCTATGCGCCGCCACCAGCGTGTATGCGGCTGATAGAATCCGGAAAGACGTACGGACACCATGCGGAGGCTAAAACAGGACAGGTCATGTATAAATTCACACACTGGGTGGGGGGGCACATTTATACAATGGGGGGGGGGGCAGCGGCGGGGCAGACGCAATGGGCTCAGCCAATTCCCTGAAGATTTCATGCCTAAAGCACCGCTATTCGACAGTCCATCTCCTCATGGGGGATTCTCAGGGTTTTCTTTGTTTTCAACAGCATTTCCTGAACTGCAGTTTAACTGCCAAGATACCAGCCAGCCTCTCTACTCACACTATTTTGGCAGTTAAACTTAGCAACTGCTGTTCAGGAAATGGTGTTGAAAACAAAGAAAACCCAGAGAATCCCCCATGAGGAGATGGACTGGCCCAAAAGCTGTCGTTCTTTCAGATTTTAACTACCTATTTTTTTTTTTTGCAATAGTGGTCCTTTAAATCGGACGGGAATCGGCCAGAAGTATATGGGCAGCTTTGACCAAGAGACAAATGTATCTCTAATCAGATTCGATTACAGATATATTTGTCTCTTTGTTGAATCTGCCCATAATCTTCAGATGTATGGCTATCCTTTAATCTTACTTTATGTCCTTATCTGTTTATCTCTGTGATTTATCCCGCAGTCTCATACTGAAAGGATTCACCAAAGAAGGCAGAGAACTGTCTGACAAGGAAACTACAGAACTTCTAAACGCCGGCGACAAAGATGGAGACGGAAAAATCGGCGTGGACGGTATGTAGTCTGGCGTGGTCGCCCAACATCCGGGCCTGTGTCTTGCCTGTGTGTTACCGTGATGGTTGTAGCATCATGAAGCTGATCCTAATAATTTCACAACTGTTTTTCTAATAGCAAATCATTCACTGTAGTTACATAATTTACAGAACAATATCAAATCTAAAAGGAGAATACTACATCCTTATAGCAGCACTATTATCAGGAAGCACACCTCCCCGTATTGGGTATGCTGAGAACGAAATGTTTGGACAATACTCACCTCCTTTTTTCATTGTTGAGACAGACAAGTCAGGCTGCATTCAGGAAACATTGGCCTCAATTCACTAAGCTTATCTCCTGTCTTTAATAACTCTTCTAGAGTTGTTACCATGGTGATGAGGCATGTAGTATTCAGGAAACATTTTACTTCAGGCAAACCTAAAGTTAACTCTTCTGTCTTTACGTTAACTCTTTAATCCTTAAAATAACTCCAGAGTTAAAGACAGGCTGTTCATTAACTGCATGTGAAAATAACTACAGAGGAGGTAAATTAACTACAGAAGAGGTAACGTAAGGAATGAAGAGATAAGATAACTCTCTTCCTAGTGGAGGTAAGTTTGCTCTTGCCTTATTATCTCCAGCATGATCTTAGTGAATTGAGGCCAATATCTCTTGCTGACATTTAGGGGCTACCGTTCACACATGATATTTTTGCCCGAGGTGATCGTTAGCAACCTCCTTGGCAAAACTTAAAGAGGCACTATGGCGAAAATTATGCTGTTACATTATCCCCATCAACAGTTGTTTAACCCCCTTGGCGGTATGAAAAATACAGCCAGGGGGCAGCGCAGCAGTTTTTTTTTAATTTATTTTTTTTTAAATCATGTAGTGAGCCCAGGGCTCGCTACATGATAGCCGCTGCTCAGCGGCATCCCCCCGCCCGCTTCGATCGCCTTCGGCGATCTCCGATCAGGAAATCCCGTTCAAAGAACGGGATTTCCTGGAGGGCTTCCCCCGTCGCCATGGCGACGGGGCGGGATGACGTCACCGACGTCACCGACATCGGGACGTCATTGGGACTCCGGATCCAACCCTCGGCGCTGCCTGGCACTGATTGGCCAGGCAGCGCACGGGGTCTGGGGGGGGGGGGCGCGTGCCGCACCGGATAGCGGCGATTGGGCGCGCGGTGGCGGCGATCGGGGTGCTGGCGCAGCTAGCAAAGTGCTAGATGCGTCCAGCAAAAAAAAAAATTATTTAAATCGCCCAGCAGGGCCTGAGCGGCACCCTCCGGCGGCTTACCCCGTGTCACACACGGGGTTACCGCTAAGGAGGTTAATATGGACAGTATACATTTCTCCATAGAGCTTGTGTTAAAAAAATAGCTCCTAACACCAATTATTTTCTTGTACACAGCTGATCTGCGTCAGTAAATTAGCTGTTCCTGACACGACGGGCTAGCTGCTCCATGCTAAGTTGCTAACTGCCTTCTGTTTCGCTCTGCACACAGCTGATTTATAACATCACACACTCTAAGAGTCCAGTGCTGTGCCTCCCCTGTCTGCTCGGCCTAGTGCCCAGCATCTCCTACCACATGTAGCATTATTACATGCAACATGAATAGAGTGAGGTGTCAGAACTAGAAGAAGTAGGAGACAGACAGGATGGTCACACAAGCACAGTGCTAGACTCTGGCAGGGAGGTGAGAGCACAGCTTCTGCTGCGCTATACTCTGTCTTTACACACTGGGCTGGGGGATTGCAGGAGGGGGACATGGACAGATAGTGGCACAAGGGAACATAAGGAGGCACAGGGGGACAGAGAGAGGTACAAAGGGGGACAGAAGAAGCCTAGGCACAGTGGGACGGAGGGATACACAGGGTGGCAGAGGAAGCACAAGGGAACAGAAGGAGGCACAAGGGGACAGAAAGAGGCATGGGGACAGAGGGAGGCGCGGGGAACAGGAGGAGGCCTGAGGGCCAAAAGGAGTCACAAAGAGGCACAGGGACACAGAATGAGGCACAAAGGAGTCAGAAGGAGCCAAAAATAGGGACAGAAGGAGGCAAAAAGGGGGACAGAAAGAGGCACAAAGGAGGACAGAAAGAGGCACAAAAGGGGGACAGAGGAAGGCAGAGGGGGACGGAAGGAGGCACAGGGAGACAGAAGACGGCACAAAGGGACACAGAAGGAGTCACAAAGGAGACAGAGGGAAGTACAGGAGACAGAGGTGGCACATGGGGACTGAAGAGGCACATGGAGACAGAAGGAGGCACAAAGGGAGACAGAAGGAGCCACAGGAGGACAGAAGGAGCCAGAGTGGGACTGAAGAAGGAATGGGGTGCAGAGGTAACACAAGAGGACAACAAAAGGCACAAGGGGACAGAATGAAGCTCAGGGGAACAGAAGGAGGCACAACGGGGCACAGAAGGAGCCAGAGGCGGCACAGCGGGACTGAAGGGAGCACATGGAGACAGAAAGAGGCCCAAAGGGGGACAGAAGGACAAAAAGGGGGTCAGGCCTGGCACAAGGGATTGAAGGAGGCACAAAGGGGACAGAAGGAGACACAAAGAGGACAGAAGGAGGTGACACAGTGGCATCTGCCTGCAACTTACACTAAGCAGATACAGCAGAAGCAAGTAATAGAACACCCTTGAAGGCGTGGCTTAGTCCGGGGTGGGGCTTCATCCAGGAACATTGCGCCCCCAGGACCAATGATGCTCCAGGCAATGGCCTGTACTTCCTATGCCTAAAAACGCCCCGACGCAGCTCAGCTGTGTAAGAGAGTAGAATTGGTCTTAGGAGCTATTTTTTTTAACACAAGCTCTGTAGTGAAATTCATGCTGTCCACATTTAATTAACTGATGATGGGGAAAATGGAATGAGGTTGCTCGCTGGGGCCTGAACAACAAACCTCGTGGGGTACGGTTAGACATCAGGGGGCCCAGCAGCAGAAACCCCTGTGCCACTGAACCCAAAATTTAGCTGAAAGGGAGCAGATCACATGTCACACTAACAACAGTGGCACAGTTCAGTAAGGAGCTCCCTGGCTCCCCCTTGTGGGCCCTTCATAATAGCAACTTGTATTTACTATAAATGCGAAGTAGCACACAAAAAAATGGGTTTGATGCTCACCTTAGAAGAGGCAAGGCTCTGGATCCCATCAAGCCTTCCAGGTCCTCTCTCCGTTCCCTCATTTCACCACAGTCTCTCTGTAAATTTCTTCAACCAGTTTGGTTGAATAAGTCTTTGGTCCTCCTTGGGCAATCTTTGGAAGTACTGGCATCCTCTAGTACTTGTGAGATGAGCAGATCCGTACTGCCCACTCATGAATCACGTCTCGCTCAGACGCGGTGGGGGTACAACCCGAATTACCAAGGAGTCCCGAAGACTTCACCGGGAGGACAGCAAGTGGAATGAGGGGACCAAGTGAGAACCGGGATCCAGAACCTTCTCTCTATGTGAGTAAGTATCTCACTTTTTTGTGCTGCTTTACATTTGCTTTAAAGTGTAACTGTCGGGCATAAAATAAAAAATCAATTCTTTATTTTTATCTGGTAGACAAGTAATCCGGGTGCTAACCAAGCAAGCCAAAAGTTAAAATCACTATTACTTTTCTTGTTGATAAATGACCATTCCCCAGTTTACCTGACTCTTATTTGGTACACACAACATTTGGTACACAAAAAGAAAGTTGCAGGGCATGCTGGGTTGTCCTTTTTTGCTTCTCTAGTAGAGAAGTAGAAGTAGAGAAGCAAAAGATGACAACCCAGCATGCCCTGCAGCTTCCTTTTTGTGTACCAAATGTTGTGTGTACCAAATAAGAGTAATGTAAACTGGGGAATGATCATTCATCATCATCAACAGGAAAAGTAATAGAGATTTTAACCTTTGGATTGCCTGGTTAGCACCCGGATTACTTGTTTACCAGATAAAAATAAAGAATTGATTTTTTATTTTATGCCCAACAGGTACACTTTAAAGAAAATCTTTAAAATAAAAAAAAATCCCCTGGAGGTACTTACCTCATTAGGGGGAAGCCTCGGGATCCTAAGAAGGCTTCCCCCGGCCTCCTCTGTCCCTCGGTTCCACTGCTGGCAGCCCCCAAACAGCGGACATGTACATATTTACCTACCGTGATCCAGTGCAGGCGCAGTAGCAGCTTTCCAATCGGGCTCAGGCGGAAATAGTCTGATCAGGTGCAGTAAAGTGGACCTGACCAGGGATGGCTATTTTCGCCTGAGCCCAGAGCAGGATCATCCACCAGGCAACCTAGGCAGGTGACTGGGGCCTAGTGGTTGTCAAGGGGCCCACCTGCCACTTTTTTCGACCTCCCTCCACTTCAGCTTACCAAAAGGACCACAAGGGGGCCCCAAATCTATTTCCTTGCCTAGGGCCTAGGAAAGCCGCTACTGCACCTGCACTGGAGCTGGGGAAGGTAAGTATTGCAGGCGCTACTGCACAACACCCCAACATCCTTAAAGTGAACCAGAGATGAAGCACCCTCATGTATTTTACCATATATATCAGTGGGGACATTAGAGAAAACAATTACTCTGCTCTCTGTTTCATCCTTCACTGCTCAGCCTGCTTGTTATTAGCCCTGATAAAATCCCCCACTGAGCATTCAGTCTGGCTTTGCTCAGGACTCATTATAGCTGAGTCTGTGTTCTCTGATGTCTTTTTAAGCCCAAGCCTGCCCCCCTTGTGGCTCTGCTATAATGACTCAGCTATAATGATTCCTGAGCAAAGCCAGACTGAATGCTCAGTGGGGGATTTTATCAGAGGTGATAACAAGCAGGCTGAGGCAGTGAAGGATGAAACAGAGAGCAGGGTGGGTGTTTTCTCTAATGTTCCCACTGATATATATATGGTAAAATTCATGAGGGTGCTTCCTCTCTGGTTCAGGAGCCAGCAGTGGAATGGAGAGACAGAGGAGGACGGGGGAAGCCTCAATAGGATCCAGAGGCTTCCCTTCCCGAGGTAAGCACCCCCCAGGGGAAGGGGAAGGAGAGGGGGGGTATTACAGTGCCTCTTTAAAGCATAGCCCCTCTTCTCTACACAATGACCTGGGGACGTTGTATTGGACAGATAAGCAATTACAGATCCAGCAGCAGGAGGCCACTCACCATCATTCAATACGAGACATTCACTCAGATGGATTACAAGTCATTCTTCTGGGCTCCAATTCCAATAACTCAGTGAGATGTATCTTCTGATGGGGCTTAATTGACCGGAGATCATTAGAAATGTAATGAATGGAGCTGCAGAGGACAGACAGAGATAATTCCTGACCCAGCACTGGGGTATTTAGCATAATGGCAATCACATCTATTTTACATCTATCGGAATATCTGCAGGGCTGGCAATGATAACAGCCGTGATGTCCGTGTAACAGGATCTTCAAAGAACGCCTGTGCATTGCACACTTACTTATTACACATGTAGGAACCTTAAAGAGACACTGAAGCGCAAAAAAAATTATGATATTATGATTTGTATGTGTAGTACAGCTAAGAAATAAAACATTAAGATCAGATACATCAGTGTAATTGTTTCCAGTACAGGAAGAGTTAAGAAACTCCAGTTGTTATCTCTATGGAAAAAAGCCAGTCAGCTCTACGACTTTCAAAGTCATGGAGAGGGCTGTTATCTGACTTTTATTATCTCAACTGTTACTAAACAAATTCCTTTTTCTCTGCCAGAGGAGAGGTCATTAGTTCACAGACTGCTCTGAAAGAATCATTTTGAATGCTGAGTGTTGTGTAATCTGCACATATTATAGAATGATGCAATGTTAGAAAAAACACTATATACCTGAAAATAAAAGTATGAGAATATTTTCTTTGCTGCTAATCTTCTAGTAATTAGAACACAACCAATTCATTATATCATATATTTTTTTTTCGCTTCGGTGTCTCTTTAAAGGGAACTCGAGGTGGGCAGATGGGAGACAGAGGCATGTTCTAGGCCAGGCATGGTCAAACTTGGCCCTCCAGCTGTTACGGAACCACAAGTCCCACAATGCATTTACCTTTATGAGTCATGACTGTGGGTGTCAGACTCCTGCAATGCATTGTGGGACTTGTAGTTCTGTAACAGCTGGAGGGCCAAGTTTGCCCATGCCTGCTCTAGGCGGTCCTTTTCTGCCTCTGGATCCTATTGAGGCTTTCCCCTTCCTCCTCAGCCAGCCCGGTCCAGCAACGAGACCCTCGAACTGTCCACAACAATAACAGTGCCCAGTCTGCACAGGGGCAGTAGTGGCTTTTCCACTCAAGCTCCGGCAGAAATAGCTGAACCCGATCCGGTCCGCTCTACTATGACAGCTTGGCTATATCCGCCGGAACATGAGAGGAAAGCTGTTAGTGTAGAAGTGGACTTGCCGGCGTCCCCCTCCTGGATCGCCCCTGGTGAGGACAGGGCAAGCCTCTTTAAGATCCAGTGGCTTCCCCCTCCCGAGGTCAGTAACCCCCAGGGCACTTTTTTCGCAATAGTTTAGCCCGGGGGCCAGGAACCTTTTTGGCTGAGAGAGCCATAAACACCACATATTTTAAAATGTAATTCCGTGAGAGCCATACAATGGGCTCGATTCACAAAGCGGTGCTAACCCAGTTAGAGACTTTAGGCATGATAACCATTGCACCATGCTGGTGAAAAGCCAGTTTAGGCGTGATAAGTTTAGGTGTGATAAGTTTAGGTGTGATAAGTTTAGGCATGCTAAGTTTAGATAAGTGTAGATAGCGTGCAAAGTCCCGCACGCAAAGCAGCGCCATTAAAGTCTATGCAAAGTGCACCAGACTTTGCTAGCGCAAAACTTTTGATCAGCTGTGCACTGCGGTACTAACGCAGTTGGTGCTTAAACTTATCATGCCTAAACTTATCACACCTAAACTTATCATGCCTAAACTTATCACACCTAAACTTATCACACCTAAACTTATCATGCCTAAACTGAGTTTAGGCGTGATAAAGGGCTTTTCACCAGCGTGCTAACTGTTAGCACCGCTTTGTGAATCAGGCCCAATATGTTTCAAACTCGGACAGTAGGGCTCAAGTCAGTGTTGCCACGGTGATGTGTATACAGTTGAGCCACCAAGCAACGGAAGTGTCAGACACGTCTTCAGCTGCTCTTGGGTTTCAGCAACACCAGCAATTCCCCCGAGAGCAAGACAGGAGAAATACTGACTAACAGCTTGTACAATTAGCTAGCTGACTTGGGGGTTGATTCACTTTGTAGGACGAGATCCACACACTTTGGCCCAATAGGCTGCCAGGCAGCCTATTGGCCCAATCGAAGTGCAGGGATCTCATCCTACAAAGTCACTGGACCTGACAGGATCCAGGGTGGGACAACTGAAGCGGCCGTTAGTTTTGGGGTAGCACGAGTAAGTTAGTAGTGCATGCTACAGCAGTAGCGTGCCTACTTTGAAAATGTTACTTGCGCTACCAAGCAAAGCTGCGCTGCTTGAGCCGTGTAGCTTAGTAAATCAACCCCTACTGATTTGTATGAGAGCCAGATGTAGCCATCTAAAGAGCCACATCTGGCCATAGCTTCCCTACCCCTGGTTTAGCCTATATCCCCCCCCCCCCCCCTCCCCACAGACACACACACACACACACCTATTAAGTCCTTCAGGGTCCTCCTGACCTCCTCCCAAACACCCTGAGTTCTGAGTCCTCACGATTTCCTCCAGTACACCACTGTCCTCTCCATAGGATTGTCTTGCGAGTCACAAGATACTGGGCATGAGCGTCCCCAGCAGCAGCGCACCTGTTTATTTTTCAGTTCAGGTTTTCTTTTAAAGAGGAACTTCAGTGAAAATAATGTGATAAAAAAGTGCTTCATTTTTACAATAATTATGTATAAATGATTAAGTCAGTGTTTGCCCATTGTAAAATCTTTCCTCCCCCTGATTTACATTCTGACATTTATCACATGGTGACATTTTTACTGCTGGCAGGTGATGTCAATGGAAGGCGATGCTGCTTGCTTTTTTGGCATTTGGAAACAGCTGTAAACAGCTGTTATTTCCCACAATGAAACAAGGCCCCCACAGTGTGATGTCAGAACCATGGTCCTGACATCACACTGTGGTAGGGGTTTCACCACAATATCAGCCATACAGACCCCCCTGATGATCCATTTGTGAAAAGGAATAGATTTCTCATGGGAAAAGGGGTATCGGCTACCGATTGGGATGAAGTTCAATTCTTGGTCACGGATTCTCTTTAAATTTATCACAGCTGCTGACATCTTTACTGCTGGCAGTAATGTTATTTTGGAATGTTTGTTTGTTGTGTGTTCCGAAATGAGCAGAAACAACACCTGATCTCCCAGAATGATCTGGGGCAGAAGGCTGTGTAACATCAGCCCACCCTAGGTCACCTTGTGGATGAGCCTGCTCTGGTGTATGCTAATTAGGATACCTTGTTTACGATGCACAAAGTCTGTTGTGATTTCCTGACATGGCTTCTCTTCTTTGTATTGGCAGAGTTTGTAACCCTCGTCGCTGAAAGCTAAGCTGTGGAAGCTCCATCCTTGTCTGCACACAACGCTCCCCTCCTCGGACAACATTTTATTTACTGCTCCCATTTTATACTCCACCTCTGGTCCCGCCTCCTGGATCTCCGTGCTGGAACAAACTATACCGCAATAAAGGGCAAAAACACCTCAGACAGAAGCAGCGTGTCGTTATTACTGCGTCTTACTATCTCTGTATCTTTATTTGCAGATTGCACACTGGCTATTTAGGTCTCTATCCCATTATAGGCTGAAAGGGGTGAATTCACTGCCTGTCAGTTGCCCCCGTGCACCGGCAGGGCGTTCCACCGGGCATCAAACGCTGACAGCACAGGCGTGGGGTTATAAGCACTGACGATTTCGGCTACATTAAAAGTAAAGCCGAAAGGTAGTCGGGACCAGCAGATCATACAGGCAAATAGGGAGGCGGGGAAATGTGGGTGCGGGAAATAGCCGGTTGTAGAATGTCGGTAAAATTATTAATATTCTACTACTGGGCATTGGTAACTCCGATAGTAACATATCAGTACATTTTACCAATATATTACTAATGCTAAACCTAAGATTTTCACACAAGCGCTCCCTCTACTGATACCTAACCCTATCCGACACCCGCACCAATGCCTTACCCTAACTGACCCACCCACCAATGTCTAACCCTAACTGACCGCTCACCGCCACCACTGATCCCTATCTGACCCTCTCACCAATGCCTAACCCTAACGGACCCACCCACCAATGTCTAAGTCTAACCCTAACCGACCCCTCACCACCACCACTGATCCCTAACTGACCCTCTCACCAATGTCTAACCCTAACGGACCCACCCACCAATGTCTAAGTCTAACCCTAACCCTCTCTCCACTGATGCCTAACCCTAACCGACCCCTCACCACCACCACTGATCCCTAACCGACTCACCCATCAATGTCTAAGCCTAACCGACCCACCAATGCCCAACCCTGTCCTACTCCCCCACTTATGCCTTGCTCTAACCGACCCTCCTACCAATGCCTAAACCTAACCAACCCCTCACCACCACCACTGATCCCTAACCAACCCTCCTACCACTGATGCCTAACCCTAACCAACCCCTCACCACCACCACTGATCCCTAACCGACTCACCCATCAATGTCTAACCCTAACCGACCCACCAATGCCCAACCCTATCCTACTCCCCCACTAATGCCTAACTCTAACCGACCCTCCCACCAATGCCTAACTGTAACCAACCCCTCACCACCACCACTGATCCCTAACCGACCCTCCCACCAATGCCTAACCCTAACCAACCATCCCACCAATGCCTAACGCTAACTGACCCTCTCACCGATGCCTAGCCCTAACCGACTCCCCCAATGATGCTTACCCTATCTGACTCCTCTGCCTATGCCTAATCCTTATCGACCCCCCCCCCCCCCCCAGTCGCACAACCACCGATATTGCACTGCCTTCTGCCACAGCTATATATGTAAAATATCAAGCACCACAGAAGCCTCATAGGTGCCCATTTTAATTGCTGCTTTGAAGGGAAATGTGAGGTCCGGCAGCAGCACTCATATTGCCCTTTATTGCTGTAATGAACATGTTGTGTGCCTATAGTGCGCCCAAACTTGCACGCTGCCCAAATTTCCCATTTCGCCAGCAGATGGGACAACACAGAGTCCAGCCGCCCATCTGCAAGAGAAACCTAAAGACCGTCAATAAGATGCAAATAGTTCTTTCTTGCACAAAAATGTTATGCTCGGGTCAACTTTGTTAACCCCCTTGGCGTTATGATTCTTTCTGGACTTTAGGGTCTAAAAGCGGTGCAATTTTTTTTGCATGCTTTTAGATCCTAAAACCTGGAAAAAAATCATACTGCTTGGGAGATCTGCAGCAGCCCAGCACTCACTCACCTCCCTGGGATCCAGCACTGCAGTTCTCCCGCCGTCCTCCGGGTGGTGCTGTAACCCTATAGTGAGATTGCCGGCTGTCGTCATGACGACAGACATCAATCTCATCAGGGGTAAGCAGAGCCTCGGAGGAGAGGAAGAAGAATGGCGGCCGACATCCGGATCCCCCGGGAGGTTAGTAAAAACGCCCGCTGCGCGCATTGCTCTGCATAGACCCCCCAGTGGCTACCATGAGTTCAGCTCTGGATAACCGCTCCTAGCTTGTATTTTCCACCCAGAGCTGAACTCGTGATTACGGCTAAGGAGGTTAATGAGTAACTCCGTTCCTAAAACCCGTGTCGTGACACCTCCCCCTCTTGGACGTTTGCAGAGGTTGGGTCTCTTAACTCTTACCGACGCAACCAACATCCGCTGATTTGTCCGGTATGCCACAGCACAAAAGCCCGGCATTCTGGTGGAGTCTAAGCGCTTAGTGTTACACACGGGACCTGCAGTCACCAACACAGTGCTCAAGAAGTATATAGGTAACCGTCACCCCAGAAGTAAAAGCAAAAATTCAAATGGTCACTGGTGCTCCAAACAGGGATAACCAATTTGTTCAGAGTAAAATGCATAAAAACATGTACTCACATCATGGGCCCTTGCAACAGGGACACTTAAGATGTAAACAAGCGTGTCGTGAATTCCATATACATAGATCCAAATGTAAGATAATCAGCAATGCCCAATCTCTGGTTCCTGACCGGCTTCGGCCTTGCGGCGATGGAACTGGAGATTGGGCATTGATGATTGATGTACCGGTGACCATTTGAATTTATATGGGATGACACCGCATGTGCATGTGGTAGCCGAGCAGCGGTTCACTATTTTATTGTTACATCCTTGTCGATATAGACTTCGGAGTAGCGCCTCTTTTATCTACCTGCACCTATTTTCTGGTGGTGACTACCTGCCCTATGCTGGATCATGAAGTCATACTGTTATAACAACAAACTTCAAGGCATGAGTTTTCTGTTGCTTCCACTAGTATGGTTCCACCAGCTAAGCGGGTTGTGTTCTGTGATGACAGAAAAGGACCTACCATACAGATATGACTGTAGCTCCTGTTGAGCCCACATAATCGCTAAATATTCTTTCTGTGTGGTGCAGTACGCTACCTCTCTGGGAATCAATTTTCTACTCAGAATAGGGACGCCAAGAGCTAAATACAGTGTAGAATGTACTGGTAGTTGAAATGAAGTATGATAGGGTAATCTATACTCACCTTACCTCAAAGGCAACCACTGTGCAGGCGGGTGGGGAGATTAGACCTGACCCCACTCAGGATTAAGAAGTCGCTCCCCATAGATGAGGAAAAAAGAGGGTAACACCATCTAGCAGGGGTGGACTTGATATAGCGTAGTATGGATACAGAGGCGCCAAAAGCATAAATAACACATTAAAATAACCTTTCAACATTTTACAATTGAAAAAGTACCCAAAAGCTGGTGAAAAGTACCATGCAAATTATTTTGAGTATGTATTGTATATGGGCGTGGGGAGGGGGAGAGGAAAATAGGAGGGAAGGAGGAGGTAAAGGGGATAGCAGATAACATTTCTGTGTTTGAAACTGACACTTGTGTAATTAGACAGCATTGCTAATTCATACTGTGTGTCCCACTGCCAGCAGCAGCAGCAGCAGCAGCAGCACATTCAGTGACTACCTGTGTGTGTGAGACACTTGTGTTGCTTAGACAGCATTGCTAATTCATAATGTGTGTGTCCCACGGCCAGCAGCAGCAGCACATTCAGTGACTACCTGTGTGTGTGACAGGGAGCTGCACATTGTACTACCCACCCAGTACTGCATATACCTACTAGTACCTGTTGTGTTTAGTTAACCCACCTCATCACTGCATACACCTACGTTTGTGTTGAGTGAACTCACCTCGCTGCACATAACTACCTTTTGTGTTGAGTGAACTTGCCTCACTGCATATCTACCTTTTCTGTAGAGTGAACTCACCTCACTGCATATATAACTACCTTTGTGTTGAGTGAACTCACCTCACTGCATATATAACTACCTTTGTGTTGAGTGAACTCACCTCACTGCATCTAACTACCTTTTGTGTTGAGTGAACTCAGCTGACTGCATCTAACTACCTGTTGTGTTCAGTGAACTCACCTCACTGCATATATAACTACCTTTGACTTGAGTGAACTCACCTCACTTCATATCTACCTTTTGTGTTCAGTGAACTCACCTCACTGCATATAACTACATTTGTGTTGAGTGAACTCACCTCGCTGCACATAGCTACCTGTTGTGTTCAGTGAACTCACCTCACTGCATATACAACTACCTTTGGGTTGAGTGAACTCACCTCACTGCATATCTACCTTTTCTGTTGAGTGAACTCACCTCACTGCATATAACTACGTTTGTGTTGAGTGAACTCAACTCACTGCACATAGCTACCTTTTGTGTTCAGTGAACTCACCTCACTGCATATAGAACTACCTTTGGGTTGAGTGAACTCACCTCGCTGCACATAGCTACCTGTTGTGTTCAGTGAACTCACCTCACTGCATAAATAACTACCTTTGGGTTGAGTGAACTCACCTCACTGCACATAGCTACCTGTTGTGTTCAGTGAACTCACTTCACTGCATATATAACTACCTTTGGGTTGAGTGAACTCACCTCACTGCATATCTACCTTTTCTGTTGAGTGAACTCACCTCACTGAATATATAACTACGTTTGTGTTGAGTGAACTCACCTCACTGCACATAGCTACCTTTTGTGTTCAGTGAACTCACCTCACTGCATATATAACTACCTTTGGGTTGAGTGAACTCACCTCACTGCACATAGCTACCGTTTGTGTTCAGTGAACTCACCTCACTGCATATATAACTACCTTTGGGTTGAGTGAACTCACCTCACTGCACATAGCTACCTGTTGTGTTCAGTGAACTCACCTCACTGCATATATAACTACCTTTGGGTTGAGTGAACTCACCTCACTGCACATAGCTACCTGTTGTGTTCAGTGAACTCACCTCACTGCATATATAACTACCTTTGGGTTGAGTGAACTCACCTAACTGCATATCTACCTTTTCTGTTGAGTGAACTCACCTCACTGCATATAACTACGCTTGTGTTGAGTGAACTCAGCTGACTGCATCTATCTACCTGTTGTGTTCAGTGAAATCACCCCACTGCATATATAACTACCTTTGGGTTGAGTGAACTCACCTCACTGCACATAGCTACCGTTTGTGTTCAGTGAACTCACCTCACTGCATATATAACTACCTTTGGGTTGAGTGAACTCACCTCACTGCATATCTACCTTTTCTGTTGAGTGACCTCACCTCACTGCATATAACTACCTGTTGTGTTCAGTGAACTCACCTCACTGCATATTCAGTGAACTCACCTCACTGCATATAACTACCTTTTGTGTTCAGTGAACTCACCCCACTGCATATATACAATGGTGTAAAAAAAACTATTTGCCCCCTTCCTGATTTCTTATTCTTTTGCATGTTTGTCACACTTAAATGTTTCTGCTCATCAAAAACCGTTAACTATTAGTCAAAGATAACATAATTGAACACAAAATGCAGTTTTAAATGATGGTTTTTATTATTTAGTGAGAAAAAAAACTCCAAATCTACATGGCCCTGTGTGAAAAAGTGATTGCCCCCCTTGTTAAAAAATAACTTAACTGTGGTTTATCACACCTGAGTTCAATTTCTGTAGTCACCCCCAGGCCTGATTACTGCCACACCTGTTTCAATCAAGAAATCACTTAAATAGGAGCTATCTGACACAAAGTAGACTAAAAGCACCTCAAAAGCTAGACACCATGCCAAGATCCAAAGAAATTCAGGAACAAATGAAAACAAAAGTACTGTAATTGAGATCTATCAGTCTGGTAAAGGTTATAAAGCCATTTCTAAAGCTTTGGGACTCCATTGAACCACAGTGAGAGCCATTATCCACAAATGGCAAAAACATGGAACAGTGATGAACCTTCCCAGGAGTGGCCGGCCGACCAAAATGACTCCAAGAGCGCAGAGAAAACTCATCCGAGAGGCCACAAAAGACCCCAGGACAACATCTAAAGAACTGCAGGCCTCACTTGCCTCAATTGAGGTTAGTGTTCACGACTCCACCATCAGAAAGAGACTGGGCAAAAACGGCCTGCATGGCAGATAAGCAAAAAGAACATTAAGGCTCGTCTCAATTTTGCTAAAAAAACATCTCAATGATTGACAAGACTTTTGGCAAAATACCTTGTGGACCGACGAGACAAAAGTTGAACTTTTTGGAAGGTACGTGTCCCGTTACATCTGGCATAGAAGTAACACAGCATTTAAGCAAAAGAACATCATACCAACAGTAAAATATGGTGGTGGTAGTGTGATGGTCTGGGGTTGTTTTGCTGCTTCAGGACCTGGAAGGCTTGCTGTGATAGATGGAACCATGAATTCTACTGTCTATCAAAAAATCCTGAAGGAGAATGTCCGGCCATCTGTTCGTCAACTCAAACTGAAGCGATCTTGGGTGCTGCAGCAGGACAATGACCCAAAACACACCAGCAAATCCACCTCTGAATGGCTGAAGAAAAACAAAATGAAGACTTTGGAGTGGCCTAGTCAAAGTCCTGACCTGAACCCTATTGAGATGGTTTGGCATGACCTTAAAAAGGCGGTTCATGCTATAAAACCCTCAAATAAAGCTGAATTACAACAATTCTGCAAAGATGAGTGGGCCAAAATTCCTCCAGAGCGCTGTAAAAGACTTGTTACAAGTTATCGCAAACGCTTGATTGCAGTTATTGCTGCTAAGGGTGGCCCAACCAGTTATTAGGTTCAGGGGGCAATTTCTTTTTCACACAGGGCCATGTAGGTTTTTAGTTTTTTTCCTCACTAAATAATAAAAACCATCATTTAAAACTGCATTTTGTGTTCAGTAGTGTTATCTTTGACTAATAGTTAACGGTTTTTGATGAGCAGAAACATTTAAGTGTGACAAACATGCAAAAGAATATGAAATCAGGAAGGGGGCAAATAGTTTTTCACACCACTGTAACTACCTTTTGTGTTCAGTGAACTCACCTCACTGCATATATAACTACCTTTGGGTTGAGTGAACTCACCTCACTGCATATATAACTACCTTTGGGTTGAGTGAACTCACCTCACTGCATATCTACCTTTTTTGTTGAGTGAACTCACCTCACTGCATATAACTACCTTTGGGTTGAGTGAACTCAGCTGACTGCATCTAACTACCTGTTGTGTTCAGTGAACTCACCTCACTGCATATATAACTACCTTTGGGTTGAGTGAACTCACCTCACTGCACATAGCTACCTTTTGTGTTCAGTGAACTCACCTCACTGCATATATAACTACCTTTGGGTTGAGTGAACTCACCTCACTGCATAAATAGCTACCTTTGGGTTGAGTGAACTCACCTGACTGCATATCTACCTTTTCTGTTGAGTGAACTCACCTCACTGCATATACCTAGCTTCCCCCCGAGATGGACAAACCAGCTAGAGGAAGAGGTAGAGGAAGACCCAGAGGAAGACCATCTGGCACTGGCAGGTCTGTGCGAGGTGGTGTTGCTGTGATTTCGTGCGGACCTGCACCAAAGTACAGTGCTCAGAAGAAGGCACGTGCCATCACTTCCCAAAATTGTGAGGACGTGCTTGAGTATTTAACACAGAAGACCTCATCTCCCGCAGCCAGTGCTACCAGCGCAAGTACAAGCACCACATCCGCTGCATTTGACAATTCGCAGGAGTTATTTGGTGGTGGTGGTGGTGAAATCACTGATTCACAGCCACTACTGCAACAACAACAAGAAGGCGCAGGTACACCACCTCATACGTCTGAGTTAGGTGGTGATAGTATGGACGTAACGTGTGTGGATGGGGATGATGGACCAACTGATGTTGGTGCAGTTGAGGAGGTGTCTGAGGAAAGTGCAGCTGGCCAGGACTATGGCACAGAGTCACCTTTGCTAACAATTTGTTCCAATGCCGCTACATCCTACACACAACGCATTACAGTTTTTGCCTCTGATATTTAACATGAAAAGTAGGAAAATGTTTACACAGCTCCTGAGACATTATTTGTACATTGTGAATATAACTGTATTGTGGGACATTTTTCCTGTTTTATTTTAATATGAGGAACTACATAATGAATACTTTCTAAGTATATTCCATCAGTTTTCCCTTCTACTGCATATATCTGGTAAGCTTATACAATCAAAATTGTATCATTCATGGGCGCCTTAAGGCAGTTACTAAATAGCTGCTCCCCAGAAGTTCCCTATATTCAGTAATTATGTTATTTGTACGCTTTGTTGCAGCTCCTGGCTCCTTCGACCACAAGAAATTCTTCGATCTGAATGGCCTAAAGAACAAAAGCAAGGTTGTATTTAAAAAAGTCTATGAAATCTTGGACACAGACAGTAGCGGAATACTCGAGAAGGAGGAGCTCCAGTAAGCTAATAGATACAAAGCGTGAAAGTAATCTTCCAGCAAGCACTTTGCAGAACACTGAATGTGTATTTTTTATAGAGAACACTATACCAGCTGACCAATCGTTTCCATTCTCAGCCGTCAAAGTGTTCGCACAAATCCCACCACAAAGATCTCATCTAATAAGGCCCCTGGAGGACTGTGAATATGAATGAAACACAACCTAGAATTATCTAATAGCGGCAAGCAATTTACCAACCTGCACAGCACAATTCCCTCTCACTAGGGTACCTTTATCAGCTCATGCGCTCAATCAGCTCACATTTTCATGTGCTTTATAAATATACAAAGGACACAATACAATTATACAAATACACCCTGTGAGTTTCACGGTGTATGTAATAGGTAGACGGCAAAGCTACAAATAGTAATTGAGAGCATTTCTCAAGTACCAACAGGGGTGTTGCTAGGATCCCAAGAGACCGGGGGCACTTTTGGTCCCTCCAGCCGGAAAATGGGTGTGGCCACACTCCAGGATGTGGGTGTGGTCATGGGCAGAGCCAAATTTACATCAACTTAACAGCAGTCTAATTAGGCCTGCCCAGCAAAATGTTGGATGAAGCCCCCTTCTCTACTGATAGAAAAAAAAATGTAGTATCTCACATAAATAGGCAGTCTCTCATAGGGAAAGAAACTCCAACCTAGAATTGAACTTTATCCCAATCAGTAGCTGATACCCCCTTTTACATGAGAAATATGATGCTTTTCACAAACAGACCATCAGGGGGCGCTGTATGACTGATTTTGTGCTGAAACCCCTCCCACAAGAAGCTCTGAGTACCGTGGTACTCTGGGCAAACGGCCACAATGTAACAATGTTCACAGACAGGAAATAGCTGTTCTCAGCTGTCTGTAACAGCCAAAACAGCTAGGAGCAGCTACATAACCTGCCCACAGTAAAAATGTCACCATGTAATAAATGTCAGAATGTGAATCTGGGAGAGGAAAGATTTTACAATGGGCAAACACTGACTAAATCATTTATACATAATTATGGTAAAAATGAAGCACTTTTTTTACTACATTATTTTCACTGGAGTTCCTCTTTAACCATAACGAGGCAGGTTATCTGGCAGTTTCCCATAGCATTCCCTGATCTTCTAGTGGACCCCCTCCCATACTCCCACAGGCCTCCTATTGAGACACCACAGCTCCCAGCATGCCCCCATAGAAAAACCACAGCTCTCTGCATGCTTCCATAAAGGCACCACAGCACCCAGTGTGCCCACATAGAGGCACCACAGAAACCAGCATACCCCCATTGATGCACCACAGCTCCCAGCATGCCTGCCATTGAGGCACCACAGCTGACTCTGCCTGGGGGGACATCCGGGGCACCCGAGAATAGATTCGGGGCACGTGCCACTGATCTCTGGGGCTAGCAACGCCCCTGAGTACCAATTATTATTAACTTTATTGATTTATGAAGCAATAGAGTAAGAAACAAGCAGAGAGGGTACATAATAATACAGACAATGGTATACACAGGATATAGACACTGGTACATAATACAGAATTGGTAGACATCATGGATGAGACGAAAATTAGCGTTTTCATAATTATGACACAAAACGTGCGACATCGGAATTGTAATTCATAATTATCAGAAAAATTGTAATTCGGAATTTCATAACTCGTAATTTTGTGTTGTAAGTTCAGTTTCAATTATAATTATGGTGAACGGAAATTGGAATTTCTTTTTTTACACAAAATTACAAAAAGTATGGGTAGCACAAAATCGTCATTTTGAGTTCTACACAGAAATTCGTCCCCAAAACAATCGTAATTACAGAAAATGTGTGTATGGTCGTAAGTACACAAAATTTTGCGTAATCGTAATTATGAAAATTAGGCAAAACTTCATGAAATTGCACATTACAATAATCCCTGGAAGGCAAAGTAATTATTGTGACAAATGTAACATGGGAAACACAATTTATACTTAATTCCAAGACACAAAAGGGTGAGAGAGCCATGTCCTTGTGAGCTTACAATCTAAAGGAATAGGGAGGAAACAAGAGGAGGGGTAATATAAAATATGTAAAACTGGAAGCAGTGTGTTTTTAGGATATAATGCAACACAACATCGCAGGCTTTGTGTAACTTAGTGTAATGAATAGCAGAGATACTGCCGCGCGGGAAAGCGGCTATCTCCGCGTTCCAGCCGGCGGCCTCTGCCGCGCAGCAACATGTCACTGGTTCGCCTGGTCCTTCTAGTGCACACAGATGGAGAGCTACGCGCGCTGCAAGACAGGCTCTTTATGTTAGCAGAAGGGGAATCAGCTGATCATGCCGATCAGCTGATCCCAGCTAGGCTCCGGATTGGCTGAGTAGCGGGGGCGGCGCTGCGGAGCGCTGTAGGTATATATAGGACTTGCCTGTTAGTTGCAGGTTGTCTGCCGTTGCGAATGCTATGTGTGATCACTCAGACCTCAGTCAGATCTTACAGTGTGTTAGAACCAGCCGGAGCTGGGAATTCACACTTAGTCAGATTCTGTTGATAGCCTCTATTGTATTATTGTATTGTGTATGTAATAGACTAGTTCCCAGGTGTTGAGACCAAGGACCCCACATCTAAGACTAGGATTGAGAGATACTGTTACCCGTTATGATCTCTGGCTTTCCTGACCACTCTCCTGCTTACTGATTCGGTACCTTTGCCTATCTGTCTACCTGTTGCCGACTTTGCCTGTACCCGGATACCAAATCAGTCTTCTGTCTCTGTACCTTGTCTGCCCGTGTGTTGCCGACCTGACCTGTCTGACCCTTCTGGCTGTCACTCATTCTTTGGGTGATCAGCCTTACTGTACTACTCGTGACACTAACTCTCCAGGTGTCCATTAGCTGCAAGGGCCACCTGCTCCTCAGGAAGACCATCTTGCAGTTCAGGCAGTGGTCTCTACCCCATAGGAGTCCACTGGCTGCAGTACAGTCTGATTCACAGTCCATCAGGGAATCCTTGGCTGCAGTACAGTCTGATTCCCAATCCATCAGGGAATCATTGGCTGCAGTACAGTCTGTATCTCCTCCTCTTAAGGAGGTCAGCTTCAGCACAGTCAGTGGCCACCTGCCCCTCAGGGGTCCACTGGCTGCAGTGCAGTCCGATTCCCTGCTCTTCAGGGAATCCTTGGCTGCAGTGGTGTCTGTATCTCCTGCTCCTCGGGAGATAACCTTTCTTTACTGTTGCACCAAACACTCTACCACACTAGGGGCTTGATTCACAAAGCGGTGCTAACTGTTAGCACGCCTGTGAAAACCCCCTTAGCACGTCTAAACAAGCTTTAGCACAGGGCGCTCCACGCGAAGTGCCCATTAAAGTCTATGGGACTTAGCGCGCGTAAAACTTTGCGCGCGCAAAGTTAGCGCGCGATCTGATTGAGAAATCCGGTGCTAACCTACTTAGCACCCTGGTTAGCGCGTGTAAAGACTTTAGACGTGCTAAGTAGGTTAGCACCGCTTTGTGAATCAAGCCCCAGGTGTCCTGTGTCAAGCTATACTAGTATTATTGGTGATTCTGCAGATCACACATAATCGGGTATAGCATCTGTATTATTGGTGATACTGCAGATCACCAATAAACAGAGAAATCTGTGTTGCTGACACCAATCGTTACACTTAGCTTTTCTGTACCGTAGCTCTTTGCTGCTTTCTGGTGGTTTAAAGGGCATTTTATTTGGTTGTAAAAATATCACCTGGGAGAAAACTCAGGCGTAAAAGTTAATTTCATATGGGCCCTCGTCTATGTCTCCGCCCCCCCTCCCCCCGTGCCCGCCCGTGCAGTTATACTTTATCTGCCGCCATCCTTATAGCACATGGGGTGCAAGTATGACAGCGCCCATGTGAAATATGCATTTAGTCACATGGGGCCCAAATATGGAAATATGAGGATTGCAGCAGAGCAGGCGCCAGCAGGTAAAGTCTAACTGCACGGGCATCGGGGGTGGGACATGCGGGGGGGAATGTGGACGGGGGTTCCCGTTGTATTTTTGGTTTGTATAAGTGTACAAGGACCTGAAATCTTACGTTTCACCTTTATCTGTTTACCTATTTATCCTACAGTTTCATGGTGAGAGTCTTCAGTGAAAAAGGTAGAATATTGTCTGACAAGGAAGTCTCAGACATTCTCAAAGCCGGTGACAAAGATGGAGACGGAAAACTCAGCATGGACGGTATGTACCGTACTCTGGCGGGATCAATCAACGGCTGGCCCTGGTTATTATGAGTTAATAATTTCACAACTATATTTGTCTGATATTGAAGATCCAACTTAGAAGATAATGTTTCTTCGATGAAGGAGGAACAGACTGCCCAGCAAGCTGATGGTGAACCAGAACTCTTCGGAGTGTGTAAAGGGCTAAAAAGCCCTCTTAGTACAATCCTATACAAAACAGAAGTTTGCCTTCTTACAACAGAAGGGATTTGCGATTAATCAGGTTGGCGTGAGTATATGATGTTTCCCACAATGCATCACTGCTGAATATGCATATTATCTCTTGATTGTCCCTGAAAGCTAACCACACCTCCAGTTCCGCTGGTATTCAATGATGGGGCTCTGTACAAATAACAAGCTGACACATCATTGCATTCCAGCGGGTTTCGAGGTGTGTTTATATTACATGGACAACAAAGTAACTATTTGCATATTCAGCAATGATGCATTCTGGGAGATCTTATATGACCACCTATATGTAGATGACGCCCAGATCTACCCTCCATACCGCGGATTTCTCCACCACCACCATGGAGAGAGTATCCTCTTGCCTCTCAGCTATCTCATCCTGGATGTCAGCCAGGTTACTAAAGTTCAAACCTGGATAAAACAGAACTCCTAAATCTGAGCAGACCAACCCCGCATAGACATCTATGTCACTGTCAACGGTACAATCATCCACCCAGCCACATAAGCCTGCTGCATGGGTGTCACCCTGGACTCGGTTCCCTCCTTCACCACATCCAAATCATAGCTAGGCCTGCAATCTCCATTTACACAACATCTCCAAGATCTGCCCCTTCCTGACCCTGGACACTGCCGAAATGCTCATCCATGCCCTCACCATCTCCCGCCTTGACTATTGCAACACCCTCTTGTTAGGCCTCCTTCAGAAACTGCATCACCCCCTACAATCAACCATGAACGCAGCAGCCAGACTACTCTACTCCTCTCACTGTTCTGTCTCCACAACTCCTCTATGCAAATCCCTTCATTGGCTCCTTGTCCGATTCAAAATCAGCTTCAAGATCCTTTGTTTGGCCTACAAATCCATACCCAAGTCCTGCCCAACCTACACCTGACTTGGTCAGCAGATACACACCTGGTCGCCTATTTCACTTTTCTGGGCAGGCCTACTTAGACCGCTGTTAAGTTCTTCGAAATTTGGCTCCACCCATGACCACACCCATTTTCTGGTTGGAGTGCCCAAAAGTGCCCTGGATCTCCTAGGATCCTAGCAACACCTCTGCCAAGGATGTTACAGTTACGTCCTGTGTTGCTGAATGGACGTAACTGTAACGTCCCTTGGTCCTACCGCGCGCAGCCGAATGGGGAGATTTGTCTCCCCTCACTGATCAGGAGCCATGGCGATTGACTGCTGATCACTACAACTGCCGCCGATCATAGAGATCACTAGGCGGTAGCAGAGAAGAGGATCCACTCGCCTCTCCTGGCGTTCCACCAGCGATCGTTGCTCCCCTTCCACTCAGCCTAGCATCCAGTCTTGCACTGCCTCTAGTGTTGGGTCTCAGCTTGATGATGTCATCAAGCCAGGATCTGGAACTTAGCAGCAGTTAGAGGCTGGATGCAGAGTGGAGGAAAGTCAGAAGAGGTGAGTTATTGCTGGCTACCCATACTGGGGACACCTAAGCCTTGCTATTTATAATGGGGAGACCTATCCTTTTATGCCTTGAATCCCGAAGTGGTTAACGCTAATGTTAAGCTAAAAAAAACAATAATCAGATACTCACCTATGGAGAGGGAAGGCTCTGGGTCCTACAGATCCTTTGTGATCCTCTCACGGTCCGCTCACAATATCTTCATTATGTTACACAAACACTCTGTTGTGATTTTCTGACACGGTTTCCTCTCTTTGTGTTGGCAGAGTTTATGAATCTCGTCAATAAATCCTAAGCTGTGGAAGTTCCATCCTTGTCTGTGCACAACGCTCATATTTTATACTCCACCTCTGGTCCCGCCTCCTGGATCTCTGTGCCGGAATAAACTGTAATACAATGCAATAAAACTTCAGACAGAAGCAGCTTGACTGTCATTATTACTGTATTTTTGGACCATAAGGCGCTCTGGACAATAAGACACACATGGGTTTAGAGAGCAAAAACCAGGGAAAAAATATGCTAAACTTGGTGCGTCCTTGCTCTAGGAGCATCTTGTAGATGTTCTCCCCAGTTATTGAGTCCCCCATGTGTCCCCCATGTGTTTATTCCTGTCCCTCATGGCGATCAGAGACCTCTCCTCTCTCTCACTGCTCCCCTAGTGCTGGCTTCTGCTGATTGCCTCATTACATACGACCAGCACTAGGGGAGCAATGAGGGAGATGTCTCTGATTGCCAGTGGAGTTGATGGATTAGGTAAGAGAAGTGCTGCCACTGTTTTCATCTAATCAGGAAGACCGGAGGAGGACACGGGGGAGCGGAGGAGACATAGGGACAATACGGGGAGTCCCCAACATCGTGACTGGTCAGAGGTTCATAACAGCGGGCGTTCATAAATCGGAGACTTCCTGTATTTGGAATATAAGATGTATGGACTTTTTCTCCCCACTTTCGGGGAGAAAAAAATGTCTTCTATCCTGAAAAAAAAGGATGTCTTTCTTTTTCTTTACCTTTATTTGCTAATTGCACGCTGGTTCTTTAGGTCTCTAAAGGTTCGTACACACATTGGATTTTTCAAATGACCAGTCGTTTGAACGTCCGGTCATTTGGACGTCAAATTGGGCGTTCAGCTGATAAGATGGGTTTTGACAGATCCGCTTGACTAAGGAGTGAGTTTGTGCTCCGATAGGCGTGAGCTGATATGTCTCTGTCCTGAACAATTTGCCAATAATATACCTGCTTGTTTCTGGTGTTATTCAGAGACTACTGTAGCCAAATAGATCAGCAGGGCAGCTAGGCAACTGGGATTGTTTAAAAGTAAATAAATATGGCAGCCTCCATATATTTCTCACTTCAGGTGTCCTGTAAATGTGCGAGACTGAAGACGGGAGGAGGATAAGGAAGAAGAGATGATAACTACAAACTGCCCTTTGCAGATGTCTATACCAGGCAAGTCACCATAGCTGCTGGAAATTCAGAAGACTGACAATCTTGGTAAATATCACTCAATCATGGCGGGTCGAGGACTCAGCCAACCACAGAACTGCTGAGGGACGTTCATCTCCTCTAAGCTGAAACTGCTTAGCTACCTTAGAAGTTACCCAACGTCTCTCTGGGCTTTACATCATGCATTTAAGTAGACGCAGCCCGAGGGTTGGCTCCAGGCTATGCTGTGGTCTTCTCATAGACCTCCATATCCACACTGATCAGCAGACACACTTCTCCCCTTAGGAGGTACTACGTAATTCCGGGATTTCTGATAAGCCATCATCATTAGGGTTTAGCTCTGGCTGTGAGTCTGTGACACGTGACCTCCTAGTGTAACCGACCAATCGATTACTATCACAAAGAGAGAGTTCCCTTATTACTCTTAAAGCGGAAGGACAGTGACTGACCAGGAGGATAAATTGGTGAAAAATAACAATTATTTTTATTTGGCAAACAAAGAAATAATGTCCACTAACATGCAGAACAAGAACACAAACCCCAAATTGAAATCCTCAATATCCAGACAACCCTTGAAATACACTAAATTGATGCAGTAAAATAAGCAACAAATTCAGAGTTAACCCTTCTTGCTTGAAGATCTAGCACCTGAAAAGAAAAAGGTTACTTCCTGAAATATCATTAGAGGCTACTGCACTTGGACTTGAAGTTCCTGCACCTGTAGGAAAAACAAAGAACAAAACACAGCAAATACACATTTCACAATACTTCATCAGACCTTTTTCTTCATCTCACTCTCAATACGTCTATAGCGATACAGTTTTCTCTTTCCTATCTAAAAATATGTATGCATACATGTATGTGAACAAATACACCTGAGAGAAACCAAATAGGAAATGGACTAATGCTTCTGGTTGGGTAGATAAGTAGTGACTGACTCGAAGTAGTCCTTACTGTATGGTAATGACCCTAACAGTCTTCAGTTCCTTGCAAAAGTCTTAGCTAACCATACAGTGGCTATGAATTCATATTCACACTTAAGCCTGTATATGATCATGGAGCAGGGGTACCCCTTTAAAAGAACTGATGATGAGTTGCTGATTGAAGATCTTTTCCTGAAGCAGGTGAATGCTTATACTAACTTTCCTTTACTTTACATGCAGCACACTCCAAGACGCCAGTTCAATAAACTCTGAAGTAAGTTTCTTCCCTTATTGTTCCTTTTAACGGTTAAACGTCACAAATATCTGACATTCTCTTTTTCCTTTCTTTTTTAGTTATCAAAGTTTTTCTTTTTCCTGTATGTCACATATGTAAGTATCAATTCTCTCCTTTTATTACTTCTCACTGCAGGTTGGTTTGAGCTCTAAATGCAATCACTTCACTTGCAGAACACACAGAACACAGCAACAGATCTCTTCACGGGTAAGTTCCTATTTTTCTCCCATGAATTGATACATTTCTTTACTAATGTGTTATTCTCTTTTCTCCACACAGAGAGATTAACACTCCAAAAATATCGTCAGGTAAGTGTCTTTTCCACTCATATCAGGCAGAGCCACACTGGAGATTATTCTTGAGGCATATGCACAGTCCATGCACAGAGCAATTGCATTCAAACACAGGCTGACTGGCTTTACTGTGGAGAGACAGATTACTAATCAGTACCAGTGAGTGCACACACAGATTCTCTCACTGATCAGCTCTGTGGTGACAGGTAGGGAAGCACAGTCATTGATTCACATTATACAGTACTCTGGTGTTGCTATGACAACATTTATTCTCCTCACACACACTGTATATATATTATCTAACTGTAGAGAATCAGAAGAAGAAGATTTAGCTGATTTGATTTGACAGTCTGATTTTTGTGTTATTACTATTAGGAAAATGTCTTTTTAGATAAACTCCTGTCACTTTCTTTCTGTGTTTCTGTGTGGTGAAATTTCACTTATCTGTCAATTTTTCCTGAAGTGGTCTCCTTGGCCTTGCTGAGCTATCTCTCACTCCTCTGTGGATGAGGTGTCTCCCTGAAGCGGTCTCCTTGGCCTTGCTGAGCTATCTCTCACTCCTCTGTGGATGAGGTGTCTCCCTGAAGCGGTCTCCTTGGCCTTGCTGAGCTATCTCTCACTCCTCTGTGGATGAGGTGTCTCCCTGAAGCGGTCTCCTTGGCCTTGCTGAGCTATCTCTCACTCCTCTGTGGATGAGGTGTCTCCCTGAAGTGGTCTCCTTGGCCTTGCTGAGCTATCTCTCACTCCTCTGTGGATGAGGTGTCTCCCTGAAGTGGTCTCCTTGGCCTTGCTGAGCTATCTCTCACTCCTCTGTGGATGAGGTGTCTCCCTGAAGCGGTCTCCTTGGCCTTGCTGAGCTATCTCTCACTCCTCTGTGGATGAGGTGTCTCCCTGAAGCGGTCTCCTTGGCCTTGCTGAGCTATCTCTCACTCCTCTGTGGATGAGGTGTCTCCCTGTTGTGACTCAGGGAGCTGTCTCTCATGGTCCCCTTTCTATGTGTCATCAGTGAGCTAAATTCCTCTGCTACTGAATGCCATTTCTCTCTCTGTCAGCTCAGTTTCTCCCCCTCTGGTCTCTGTCATCTCTCCTCACGCTGCCTGTGTCACCTTCTGAGGTAAAAATCAGAGAGGGCTTGCCTCTTCAGGTGGAGGGGCGTTCCCAACCTGTGTAACTGACACCCGCCCCCTGACTGAGAGCAGAACAGCCATCTTGAGTGCTGGCTGCTTGCTCTGTGTAAATACAGCCTGTGCCAGCACTAATTCTCATAGCTGATGCTGGCCAGGAATAAGAATACATGTTTTTTAAATTAAAGAAGCTGCACTATTTGTAGCAGGGCTACACCAGCCAATACTAAAGCCTTTTACACACACTTAATAAATAAACAGGATCCCTCAGGGGACATTGCAAGGCAGAATCTGCACAGACGTGTTGCTCGCTTGTAAGCGTGAAATATGTTCTGGTCTATGTCGGGGGGGGGGGGGGGGGGCGGAGCGGCGCAGTAAGAGTGATTAACCTTTTCGGGACCGCGTGCATTAGATTCTACGCCGCACTTGTGGCTGTTCTAGCCTGATGCGGCGTAGAATCTACCCCGGCCCGCAATTTCCGCTCCCGACGCGATCGTGCGCACCCGGAGGGGGAGATTAAGCTGTCATATGACAGCCGACATCTCCCCCGAGTGATCAGCAGCCATCGCGTATGGCTGCTGATCACACGATCACTACGATCGCCGTCAGATCGTAGTGATCTGTTTGACAGCTGAGGCGGCAGGGGGGAAAGAAGAGGATCCGCTCACCTCCCTGCCGTTCCAGCGACGATCGGCGCCCCCCTCCGCTCTGGCCGGCATCTCCGCTTCATCTGACGTCAGTGCCGGGTCCCGGCTTGATGACATCATCAAGCCGCGACCCGGAACTGATCGTCAGACAGAACGGAGATGCCGGCCGGAGAAGAGGGTCCCGTGCGGCTCATCGCTGGAGCCTGGAAGGTAAGTGAAGGCTGCTGGCAGAAGGGGGTGCTCAGGCCACCAAGGGGGGACACAATGCCAGGCAGCCACAGACGGGATCCGGCCGCCTGACCCCCCCAAACGCGCGCACCCCCTTCCCGCGCAAAATGCCTGGTCCTTGAGGGGGGGTAGGTGGCCGGTCCCGAAAAGGTTAAAGTGTGGAATGTATTACCACAGGAAGTACCAGTAGTTATGGCAAATTCTATATGTGCGTTTAATGGAGGCTTAGGTGTTTTGCTTGCACTGAAAGGCATGGGTGGCTATAGTTTTGAAAGGGTGCCAATAATTTTGTCCAGCCCATTTTTGGAGTCTTGTGTGACATTATGTCCAATTTGCTTTTTTTCCCTCCCTTTTCTTGTTTTGTTCCAATACACAAAGGGAATAAACGTGTGTGTATAGCAAAACGTGTTACCGCAATACTTTTCTGTGAGAAATACTTGATTTTCGAAAAAAAATCTCTGGGGTGCCAACAATTTTGGCCATGACTGTAGATGAGGTCCGCACACTCCAGGGTAAAAAGTCCAAAGAAGCTTTATTGGCAGATCACAGGCACAGCATACATCGGCTGACACATGTTTCGGACTATGCTTACGAGTAAGAACACTGTAGTACAGTACTTAATCGCTGCCTTCTGTGCAAGAGTGCTCAATGACGCTCATTGGCTACCTAAAGGGAAGGGGGGCTCTCTGGCTACCTAAAGAGGGGGGGGGGGCATTCTGGCTAAATGGAAGGAAAGCTCTCTGGCTACAAGGGGGGGGTGGTTCTCTAGCTAAACAGTAGCACTCTGACTTAACAGAGGTCTTTCTGTCTATATGGGGGGCACTTTGTCTATATGGGGGGGCTCTCTGGCTTAACAAAGGCTCTATGGTTATAAGAGGGCTCTCTGGCTTAATGGGGAGGGGTTCTCTGGCTATACGGAGGACTCTCTGGTTAAGGGGGGTGACTTAACAAGAGGGGAAGAGAGGGGCTCTCTGGGTATATGGGGGGCTTTCTGGCTAAACTGGGGCCTCTCTGGCTATCTACATGAGGGCTCCCTGACTACCTATAGTGGGGGGCATCTTATGCTGAGAGGCCAGCCCTGACTACTTATTTTGGGGGGGGGGCTATCTAATCCTTGTTGCACCTATGGCTATCACATCACAATAGTGTTCCCGAGTCTACCGGGGAGGACAAGGAACAAATTATACACACTCGCCCTGGGAGCTCTATAACCTAGAAACCTAGAAACAGCCCTGGTTACAAATTTATATAATGCTGACACATGTTCCCATCACTCACAATCCAACTGATCCTATGATCATGTTTTAGGTACAATTTTGGAGGGAAATCACTTCAGAAGATTTTTGGGCTGTGGAAAGAAACCAGAGGGCCCAGAGGAAAACCACTTGCAGAAACCATACAACCCCACGCTGATAGTGTCCCTGTTGGGATTTGCATAGAGGCACCTGCACTCTACTCATTATGCTGCCAAGGCATTTTTTGTATTGATCCGAGGAAGCGGGCTACGACCCGCGAAACGCATTGTCAGTTTTTTTAATAAGTACTTTTCCAGTTGATCTGTTGCCTGTATCTTGTGGAGAGGGTCAGCGACTACCTCTCATTTACACATTGGGCTCAATTCACAAAACTTCTCATAAATTATTTATGTATTATCAGATTAATAAGAATAACATTTCAGCGCATTTACAAGCAAAATAATCACTCACAGTACGTTGTTCCTGATTGATTCATTTCAATGTTACTTTTCTTACCTTAATTATATTATATTTTTGCTCTCCGGGAACTTAAAAAATATAACATAGATAAGGTGCAAACAGATACAAACAGGAGAAAAAACTTTGTGAATCATGTCCTGTTTTAGCACCCACATATTTTGGGCACCTCTACACCACACCCTTCTACTGGGATTTGAACTCGGGACTCTGGTGCTGCAAGGGACTGGTGCTAATCGCTTGGCCACTGTGCCAACCATGAAGCAAATAAATCCCATTATCTCTCTGCATTATTCGGGACAAGTCCTGGGATTATAAACAGGATTACGTGATCGCTGAAAGGTCCGGGGGTCATTCTCACCATATTGTACTGCGTGGCTGTTCCACAGAGACTATTTATACATCTCAGCTTGGATGACTCAAGCTTACCTCTCTAATTGACAGTCGCTTCTCGCTAAGATTAACACCGACAAAACGATTGACTAAGTGAATTCCATATCTGTCCCCAGCCTGTTAGCGCACTTTATTAATGCGCTCCACAGACTTTCTGGCTGACAATGCGAATATGGTAAAATAATATTTGTAAGGGCCAGTGTGCACCAAAAAGCACTAGTGTAATTGCAAACACTCAGCGCTTTTTGAAGTGATTTTTCTAGGCAATTCTAGGCATGTGCCTTGCGATTTTTAGAGCGTTTTGGTGTAGCGGTTTTAATTTTTTGTTACAGTAGAGATGGAGCTGAACAGCTTCTGTAATAAAAACACTTGGAAAACCACTCCGATCTAGCGTTTTCCAGAGCGATTTTCCACTTTCCTATACTTAAAACTGAGGCTGAGTCCCAGAAATCAGCGGAAATGCTGCAGGACCCGCGTTGGCGTTTGGGAGAAAATCACATCGCACTATTGTGCTCCATCCCATTCACATACATAAACCAAGCGCTTTTCAAAGGGGCTGGCGTTTTAAAAGGGCTCAGAAGGGCTCTTGGTGTGCACCAACCCTAAATCTAGACTAACGTCAGCTGCTGATTCCCTTCCATAGAGATTAAACCTGGTACACATATCCAATTCTGATTAGCCAATGACTGGTCAATTTTACCACCTCTATGTAGTATGAAGGGCAACAGATATTAAATGCTATGAGCATATTGTGTAAATAAACCCTCATACTACATACAGGTGGTAAAAGTGGTCAGTGATTGGCCAATCAATATAGAAAGTGTGTACCAGACTTAAAGTGGTCTGAAAGTCAGCATTTCTACTTTGCTCTAAAAGATTCCTCACAGCTTGAAAGCTACTATCCCAGAAAAAGCAGTTCTAGCAGAACATCACTGAAACAAAGCACTTTCTCCTGCTATCCAGCTTCAAATCCGCATCCAAACTGTAGATAACAGTATCTTTTTAACTTGTTAAACACAAATGTATCAACACTGCAATGTAAACAAACACTCTGAGAAACTGTCTCTGCTTCAGGCACAGACAGTGTTCAGAATAGCTAATTAGAAGATTTTAATATATAATAAAAAGAAGTTATAATAGAAAAACTATAAAATGCAATGCCAGCTTTCAGGGTAAGAAAAACTACACTTTGGAAACTTGTAATTTGTAGACTGACAATATTACTTGTGCACAAAAGCAAATATGATAACTATGAGTAATAAAAAGTAGGAAAACACATCTTTATTGAATGTTATGTCAGAGTTGCTGACCACTTTAAGTCTCCCTGCACACAGCAAATCCGATTTGCGACTCCGATTCCATTTCCGATTTGCAACTCCGATTTTCCCTGAATGCTATCAACAGAAAAACACAGAAAATATGCAGCATGCTGTAACGGTTAAAAATTGGAATCGCATGTAAAAAAAAAACGGAATCGCACGCAGTGTGCAGGGAGCCTAAGGGTGCTATGGTAATCCCTACGCAACTTATTATTAACTCATTGAGCATCTCTGATGACCACCATTCTGCAGCCAGACTCAGGGGTGTAACAACAAAACATAGGGGCCCCCAGCAAAACTTTGATGAGGCCCCTTGAAGGACACCAGATGCGAAATTAGTAAGAGAAACGGAGGGAGCAGACTTATATTATCACTTGCCCTGATGCCCACCTTTCCCTCCGTTCTCCTCTCTAGCCCCCCCCCATCTTACCTAATAGCCCCCCGGGACCCTTTTCCAAGTCTGTGCAGGCGCTGGCCGGGCTGCTCGCGTCATACAGCACTCTGCGCATGCGTATGATATCATGCGCATGACGTAATGACATCATACGCATGCACAGTGTGCTCCTGGCTATGGGTGTGTGCTGTAGGACGCGTGCAGCCCGGCCAGCGCCTGCGCAGTAGAGCCCGACTCCGGTGACCCAGGGGCTAGAGAGGAGAATGGGGGAGTGGTGAGCATCAGGACAAGCGATAGTATATGCCTGCTCCCTCCCCCCCATTTCTCTTATGATTTTTGCATCTGGTATCCTTTACTGTTCACACCCTTCCTTTGCCTCCTCTTAATGACCCTCATAACCTGGCGGCCCGTCTCACAAGGGTCATATAAAACAAGTGCGGCCATCATAATCTTCACACTCATAACCAGTGTAGCCACACAACACCTGATCTGGAGTATCAGTGAAAGGGAAGGTTAGTAGTTGGGTCCCTCCCACAACTCTGGGAGGGGGGAGGGATTGGGAGGGGGGCTTAGGTTACTTTTGCCCCAGGGCCCCAATGGAGATTGAACCGGCCCTGTCTGAACTATTCAGAGGCTTTCCACTACACTAATTATCCATACCTCCCAACTTTTTGAGATAAGAAAGAGGGACACTTAAGCCACGCCCCCAACACAACCCTAGTCACGCATACCATAAAGATTTCATAAGAAAAATATGTTGTTTTATCATTCAAACCACATTGGTAATTTCTATCATTAGTAGTTTTCCTTCCTATTATCATTTGAAAATAAGAAATATACAGTATCAATTTAAAGGATAGGAATAAAGTTTAGAGTCAATTAAACACATTTTCAGTAAACAAAAAACAAAACATATATTTACAGTACATAGATCTGTACATCAGTCCTGAAAGAGGGACAACTGAGGAGGAAAGAGAGACAGGGCTCCCAAAGAGGGACTGTCCCTCCAAAAGAGGCACAGTTGGGAGCTATGAATGATTATTTAATGAGGAACTCCAGTGAACATTCTACTGCTGGCAGGTGATGTAGCTGCTGCATGGTTTTTGAACAGCTATTTCCCACAATGCAGCAAGGTTCCCAGACAGGAAACTGCCAAAAGTTCGAACTTTTCTTGTGGGAGGGGTTTCTTGTGGGAGGGGTTTCACCACAATATCAGTCATACAGCGCCCCCTGATGGTCTGTTTGTGAAAAGGAATAGATTTCTCATGTAAAAGGGGGTATCAGCTACTGATTGGGATAAAGTTCAATTTTTGGTCAGAGTTTCTCTTTAACGTCTATATTTTTAGGCTTCAGAATTGCTTTACCTGGAATTAAAAATGGTTGGAGCTTCAGTTGCACCTTAATGCTGTACGCAGTGCGTTTGTTCGGGGCCACAAATAATTTTGTGTGCGTGTTTTTTTTCTTTTTAATATATTGGGTATTATATAATAATAAGGGATTCACGTCTTAGATTCGTTCTCTTAATAAAAGCATCTTATTTTCAGCAGCACACGACGTGTATTGATGTACTTTATTTGCCTAGGCAAGCTGCAAACATTTTACTCATTAGTTTCTGGCAGAAGCCTCTTCTATATACAGATCCGTGGTAAATTAATTGTAATAAACCATGATAGATATACTTGTATAAAAAAGGAATGCGCACACGAAAATAAATCTGCACTGCCAGCGAGAGATATCTTGAGCGCGCTACAATGACACCTTGAAATCTGAGATAATTATTAGCCAAGCACATTCTTCCTATCTTTGAGAGGATGCTGCCCCCTGGTGAGTAAACTGGCCAATAGCAATGGCTTCAGACGATGGTGGCATTCATGGAGTTAAAAAAAAAAAGAAAAAGTTCCATGCGCTGATATGGGGACCAGAGGTCAAACCTGCCAACCGGAGTGAGCACTCGGGGGACTCGGAGGCCAATGTCGGAGTGAGCACTCGGGGGACTCGGAGGCCAATGTCAGCGTCATTATTACGGTCATCGACCACTCAGTTGCAGAAAGTCGAGAGACTATGCATGGATCATCCACATTGAATCACTGACAGGTGAAGTGAATAGCATTGATTATCACAAAAGATGTTTAATGAGATGCAAATCATTTTGTGTTGATGCAAAATTATGAACAATGGCCTCTATTCACTAAGATCATGCTGGAGATAAGGCAAGAGAAAACTTACCTCCACACAGTCAGAGAGTTATCTTACCTCTTCATTCCTTAAAGGCTCATACACACGTCAGATTTTTCCAAACGACCGGTTGTTTGGAAAAATCCGACATGTGTATGAGCCTTAAGTCATCTCCCCTGTAGTTAAGTTACCTCCTCTGTAGTTAAGTTACCTCCTCTGTAGTTATTTTCACACGCAGTTAATTAACAGCCCATTTTTAACTTTAGAGTTCTGGAGTTATTTTAAGGATTGAAGAGTTAACTTAAAGGATACCCGAATTGACATGTGACATGATGAGATAGACATGTGTATGTACAGTGCCAAGCACACAAATACCTAGGCTGTGTTCCTTTTTTTCTTTCTCTGCCTGAAAGAGTTAAATATCAGATATGTAAGTGGCTGACTCAGTCCTGACTCAGACAGGAAGTGACTACAGTGTGACCCTCACTGATAAGAAATTCCCCTTTTTTACCTCTTTCTTACTCACAGAAGCCATTTTCTGCTAGGAAAGTGTTTTATAGTTGGAATTTCTTATCAGTGAGAATCACACTGTAGTCACTTCTTGTCAGGACTGAGTCAGCCACTTACATACCAGATAGTTAACTCTTTCAGGCAGAGAAAGAAAAAAAGGAACACAGCATAGTTATTTGTGTGCTGGGCACTGTACATACACATGTCTGTCTTATCCTGTCACATGTCAGTTCGGGTATCCTTTAAAGACAGAAGAGGTAACTTTAGGTTTTCCTGAGGTAAAATGTTTCCTGAGGCCGGTTACACACTGAAAGCGTGCAGGAGAACGGCTCCTGCACGCGTCGGGAAACTCCGGTGCGACGCTGAGTAGCGGCGGTAGTAGTTAATTAACCCGAAGGGGAAACGGCGATTCCCGACCATAAAATGCGCCGGGACGCGTCGTACCGCAACGTATCGAAACGCAGCGTCGGGTGTGAAAGGTAAAAGGAAAGTCTATGGACTTTCCTTTTACCTTGGTTAACGCAAAGTATAGACTTTGCGTTAAAACGCCAAAAGAGGGCTCTGGTGTGCAAGAGCCCTGAATACTACATGCCACATCACCATGGTGATAACTATAGAAACGTTATTAAAGACAGGAGATAAGCTTAGTGAATTGTGGCCATTATCTATGCAAATCTGTGCACCTTGAAAATAGACCTATCAAATCAAGCTGGTGATGGATTTGATTGGTCTATGTAAAACCGTTTAGATTGTAGGCCTCTGACAGGCATACAGTCAAAAGCGGCGCCTGGAAAAAATGGCGCATGGTGATTAAAACGCTATTTACCGTTTTAACATAATTGCTAAATACCGTTTTGATTTGTTTCAGCATAGTTATCCTACATTTAGGAGAATTCATATTGTTACCGTGGGGTCAGGATGCGGTGCGTACATCCAAAAGATGTAATCTGGATGTCGGAAACTTTTGCAGTCTCGCTGTCAGCGTTAACACGGCACACTTGACTCTGGTTGCCCTGCGGTGTTTGCGGTGGAATTTTAACACTAGATGGTGCTGTTGAACATAGAGGACAGTGAGAATATTGAACTATTCTTACACAGCACCAAAGAGTAAAGGAGCTGTAGCCTAGTGGTAAAGTGCTTGGCTAGAAAGAAAATTTTGCTAGTTCGAATCTGCTCAGCATTAATTTTTTTTCTTCTTCTTTCTTTAAATTGATAAAGATGAGCTGCTATCAAAATCAATAAAGTGATAAAAGGTTAGTTTAAAATACTTTTTTTATGAAGTAAAATATTTATGCTGTAAATATCCCAGCTGCAGAATGTATGGAAGGTTAAAAACGAAGTGGGAGCACGGAATATAGATGAGAGAAAAGGAATTAGAAGCCTTTGACTGATCACTACTTCTATTTTTTTGTTAGTTTGCAGCCAGTAAGTCCTAGTCTCTCATCTTTATTCTGTGCTTCCACTTCGTTTTTAACCTTGCATACGTTCTGCAGCTGGGATATTTTGAACACAAAACTTCATAAGAAAACTATTTTTAAACATATCTTTTATTACTTCATAAATAGCAGCGCATCTTTATCAATTAAAGAAAAAAAAAAAAAGTAACATTGAGCAGATTCGAACTTTGAAGCCCATCTCCTTACCACTGGGCTAACAGCAATGCTGCTTTCACTTTCCACTTTCTCTCTGCAATATAATGTCTTCTTTCCAGCATGATTACAGCTATGCCCAAAACGTTAAATTGCGTTTTATAGTAAATCGAATGGTGGCGCCATAATGGTCGGACGGGGCTGTGCGCCATTTTTTCCTGCTCCCTCTGACAGGGTCCTTCCCCCCGAGTGTATCCAACTTGTTTATGCACCCTTCATCAGATGCCCTTCCTGCAGACGGACTTTTACTTGAATTATGTGGTCTCTAAGAGGAACCACTATCATGCAAATCTTACAATTTAAAATACATGTAAACACATACAAATAAGAAGCATGTTTCTTCCAGAGTAAAATGAGCCATAAATTACTTTTCTTCGCTGTTGCTGTCACTTACAGTAGGTAGTAGAAATCTGACAGAAAAATCCCCCATATCCTCATGGAAGATTCTCAGGGTTTTCTTTATCTTGAAAAGCACTTAGTGAATGACAGTTGCTCCGTCCAACTGCCAAAGAAAGGTGTACGGTGAGCAGGGAGGCTGGCCAGCATCTTTGTATAATTGTTTTTTAGGTAGCGTCTTTATAAAGAATAAAGGCCATGCTGAGAATCCCCTATGGAGAGATGGACTAGCCCAAAACCTGTCAGCAATGTCAGATTTCTGCAATGGCACAATAAAAAAGTGGTGCGGTTCAACCCCCAAATATAAACAATTCCAAATTCAAACAGAAATTGTTTTGAACCAAAGTTCTTTTGTTTATTCTTTGTATATTAAATCTTCAGATTGCGGATAGTATATGTAGATACAACATCAGGCTTTTACTTCATATCATAAAATGCCTGACACGAGTTTCACGGCCAACAGCCACTTCATCAGAGGCACATCACAAATATATCATCCAAGGGCTTACGACAAGTTCAAAAAGCCGCAATCGGAAATATGAAGCAGAGCTACATTCAGCGACGATTCCTCAGCTGAATGGGCTGCAAGAGCTCTTAGGCACGAGTCCTTTGCTCCTGTGCAGCTCAACTATTTCTGCCTAGCCCGAAAAAAGAGCCACTGGTGCACCTGTGCTGGATTGCGGAGAGGTAAATAAGTCATCGCTTGTCAAGCTTGTCGGGGGAGCCAGCGCTGGATTCCTTCCTCAGAGGTCGGGGAAACCTCATTGTGACCCTGAGGCTGCCCCCTCCCAAGGTAAGTACCCCCCAGAGGGGTTTTGTTTAATTACAGAGTCTCTTTTTTTTTTATAAGAGATTTTTTATTGAGAATTTTTAAACATACAAACAGCTCCCCATAGCCGGCCTTTGATATGAGCGACCGGAGCGGTCGCTCAGGGCGCCAGCTATCAAGGGGGCGTCTATAGCTGGTTGCCTATACTGAGGGCACCTACACCTGATTTCCTATACTGAGGGCACCTATAGCTGGCTACCTTTGCTACCTATACTGGAGGCACCTACGCCTGGCTACCTATAGGGGGGATGGAGACCTTCACCTGACTTCCTATACTGGGGGCACCTATGCTTGACAACCTATATTGAGGGCACCTACACATGAGATCCTATACTGGGGGCACCTATACCTGGCTACCTATCTATACTGAGTCTCAGGGCGTTTGGGGGGGGATAGCCGCACTGCAGCTATAACGCGTGCTGCAAATTGTCAGTGCTGTGCTATCATTCTAAATGGGGGGAAGGCTGCTAACTGTCCCACTGATTGTTTTTATTAATATTCCTGAAAGGTTCTAGCCTTCATTTTTAAGTGTATTCAGGATAATGCATTCTTTCCATCCATTCGTGGTTAATAGTATTTTTTCTATTATACATACGTGACGTGTCACAGAGATCTGAGCATTTGGCGTGATGTGTCATGACGTCAAAAAGGTTGGGAACCCCTGTCCTAGGAGGTATCCCAGGAGAAAAGGGGAATTGCATATGGGCCTGTGCGTGTGTGTATATGTGCGTGCGTGTGTGTGTGTATATGCACGTGGGAAGAGGATGAAGGGGGGGGGGGCACAAAAATCAGGCTTCGCTCAGGGTGCTGTGAAACCTAAGGCCCGCCCTGCAGCTCCCAAAGGGAGCATAGACAGAAACAAAAACAAAACATAAAAATTTAACCATAGTGGGTTAAGTTCCAGTTAATTGACAAAAGTGACAGTATTATAATTAATCAGTAAGTGCATACAGAACCTGACATCAGTGTATGATCAAGGAGAATACAAAAACATGCAGCACAATATGCAAAGGTTGATTCAGCGGAATACAGGCGTGAAACTCCTGGTATATAATAAATCTGAGTATATTGACGTCTATAAGGCAGTATCTTGAACTGAGACAGTAATATCTAGATTGGGGATAATTGTGTCTGTCACAGGAGCCCTAGTGGCTGACCGCACTTAGCCTTCTAAACGGTGCCAGCGCACAGATCGTGCGAACTCTGGTCGCAGTCAATGCGCAGGAACCGTTAAGAATTAGCCGCAGACAACTCAGAAGGGAGCCTGTGAGACACGGGTAATTACAACGTCACCTACTGGTTCAGAGTAAACTGCCACCACCGCGGTTACCATGGGACCGTGGAGCCCACTAACTGACTGACTAGTCCTGTGAATAAAACGGTTAAACACACGGTATTCTGTCTAGCCAACAACAAACAAACAGTAGCGTATCTTCAGAGACCCGGGATCAGTTCTGTGTGTGTGCTGATAAGCAGGGTAGCGGACAGTGAATGACTTGGAGAAAGTCGTTTATTCACGCAATATAAATAATTAATATATTCAGACAATTATTAAAATCACAATTATTAAGACAGTAATAGCCAGTATAAAAAATAAAAGAAGGGAGAAAAATACTTAGTTCCTGGAAAGATGTCCTTTTTGTGGGAAAACAGAGTTCTGGGTTTCAATTTGAGTTCAGAGTTCAGACCAGGTGGATGCCAGCATATCCTCAAGCTGGCATCTGATGAGTTCAAGATGTTTCAGTGTGGAGGACACTGAGTTTGGGTCCTCTGCCATTCTTATGCCCCTGCTTCAGTAGGAGGGAGTGAGGGCGGGGAGCCATACACCCCCTTAGAAGATGAGATGAGCCCTCCCCTTATCCTGGGGGCTAGAAATCATATCTACCCATATATGGGCTCTATCTCACAGAACCGTACAGGTCAGGGCAGATTTATTAACATTTTCAGGTCTGTCTCGATTTACCCAGCGCCCTGATACCAGACATGAGGGGTGGGACCCCTGTGGTATCATCAGGGCATTTTCAAACTGCCTAACTGGCAGTCCTTACCTCAGAATGTTCTGAAACTTCCTCAGAACCAGCACCGGGGCTCATGCTACACTTCCCCCACGTTTGGCGAAGCTGCCATCTCAGGAACCCCAGAAATATGACAGATCTGGGAAGTTATGGATTATGCTATGAGACTCAGCAGCTAGAACACATCCTGAATAAACCTAACAGCTGACTTCCCTTTGATCTTTACCAGTGAGCAAGGTGTCAAGACCTCCCGGAGATTTGTAGCCTGCCTGGCTGCACCTAGGCATCCTGATCACCCCTTGGTTAATTAACATCTACATGAGATCAGCTAGGTGTCACCTTATACCTGATGGATGGGCCATCCGCACAGCTTGAAGCCAGGGACTCTCTGGGCCCAGGCTCATTAGCATATCAAAAGAGCCATCCAGCCTTTAGGATGGTGCTCTCTCTGCTAAGAAAAGGACTTCAGCTGCCCCTTCACACTCAACCCAGATTGTATCGATTTGAAGCGCAATCGATGCAGGGAATCGAGTGCGATCGCTTTTTCTTCAGGGGCGGTTCCAGGATGCGCCTGCGGCCCCGCAACCGTCCGTGACAGCCCTCCCTGGGGAGAAGGCAGATAGACATTCATCAGCAAGATGTGTGTCGTTGCTGCTAACCTGCGAGATCTGATCTAGTTCCCCGTTGGCGTTCTGGGGTCGGCTGCCCGCTGCGTGTCGGCCAACCTGGCTGACGGGTCTCGGGTTGCCGGTGCGGCGGGAAAACCTATTGGAGCCTGTGGCTCGGTTCCCCTGGACCGGGCGCGGTCTGCTACCCTCAGGGTTGACCTGACATGGACCATTCTGGACAGGGCGTTTGTCTGAGGGCTGCTTCAGGACTAAATGACGCGTGGACACCCAAACCAAGTCTCCTGGCTGGAAGCTCCACTCCACCGAACGTCTTTTGTCAGCTTGACCCTTCTGACTTAAAAACGCCTTTTGTAAACTCTCTCTCACCGTGCGCCAAATGTCTTTAAAAGACCTCTGCCAGGCCTCCAGAGCTGGAAACGGGGTGGAGGTCACTGGAAATGGTGAGAACTTGGGCAATTTTCCAGACACAACCTGGAACGGAGAGAATCCAGTGGAAGAGCTTTTCAAATTATTTTGTGCGAACTCCGCGAAGGGCAGAAATTTAACCCAGTCGCTCTGCGTCTCCGCAACGTAGCACCTCAAAAATTGCTCCAATGACTGGTTGATTCTCTCCGTTTGCCCATTGGTCTGTGGGTGGTAGCCCGATGAAAATGACAGCTTCATGCCCATTTGTTGGCAGAATGCCCTCCAGAATCTAGAAACGAACTGGACTCCCCGATCCGACACTATGTTCTCCGGAATGCCGTGCAGCCGGAAGACATGTGTAATAAACAAGTCGGCCAATTCCTGGGCCGAGGGGAGTCCTTTCAAGGGCACGAAATGGGCCATCTTACTGAAGTGGTCGACTACCACCCAAATGACCGACATACCTTCTGACTTGGGAAGTTCGCCCACAAAATCCATGGACAAATGAGTCCATGGCTCACTCGGGGTGGGTAAAGGCTGCAAGGTACCCACAGGTGCCAGCCGGGAGGGTTTACTCTTAGCGCAAACTGCACACTCCCTAACGAACTCCTTGCAGTCTGCTGCTAAAGAAGGCCACCAAGCACACCTGGATACTAGATCCTGAGTTCTAGATGCCCCAGGGTGTCCCGCATTCTTGTGAGAATGAAACATCTGCAAAGTGCGGAGACGAAAGGGTAGAGGTACAAACATCACCCCTTCAGGTTTCCCTTCGGGGACATCCTGCTGAAAAGGCCTCAGGGTCTCTGTCCAGTCCTCCCAAGTCTCAGCTGCCGCTAACACTAGCCTCTGTGGGATAATGGACTCTGGGGCAGGAGGCTGGGCTGTCTCTGGCTCAAAGCATCTGGACAGAGCATCTGCCTTAACGTTCTTGCTGCCCGGGGTGTATGTAATCAGGAACCGGAACCTCGAAAAAAATAACGACCATCGAGCCTGACGGGGACTTAACCTCTTAGCCCCCTCGATGTATTCCAGGTTTTTGTGATCGGTGTATACCGTAATCATATGCTCTGCTCCTTCCAGCCAATGACGCCACTCCTCAAAGGCAAGTTTAATGGCAAGGAGCTCTCTGTTGCCTATATCGTAGTTTCTCTCTGCCGGAGAGAACCTACGAGAGAAATAGGCACAGGGATGTAATCTTCCCTGCAACCCTGATCGCTGAGACAGCACAGCCCCTACCCCGACCTCTGAGGCGTCCACCTCAACAATAAAGGGGTAAGAAGTGTCAACGTGCCTCAGAATGGGTGCTGAGCAAAACAAGTCTTTCAGAGTGGAGAATGCTCGTAGAGCTTCTGGAGTCCAGTGGTTAGTATCTGCCCCTTTTTTTGTAAGACTGGTGAGGGGTGAAATGACCGTGGAATACCCCTTTATGAACCTTCTGTAATAGTTCGCAAAGCCTAAGAACCGCTGTAAAGATTTTAACCCCACGGGTTGGGGCCACTCTAACACAGCAGAGACTTTGGCGGGATCCATACACAGGCCCGTGGTGGAAATAATGTAACCCAAAAAGGCAACAGATGTTACTTCGAAAATACATTTCTCAAGTTTAGCGTATAACGAGTTTTGTCTTAGTTTGCTGAGTACAAATTTCACATGCGTTCTGTGCTCAGAGAGGTTGTTGGAGAAAACAAGTATATCGTCTAGATAGACCAGCACGAATCTCCCCAACACCTCTCTGAAGACCTCGTTGATGAGTTCCTGGAAAACGGCCGGGGCATTACATAACCCAAAGGGCATCACTAGGTACTCGTAATGCCCGTCTGGCGTGTTAAAGGCCGTTTTCCACTCATCACCCTTTCTTATGCGTACCAGGTTGTACGCGCCCCGTAAATCCAGTTTTGAGAAGATCTTGGCGTCTGTGACCTGCGTAAATAAATCGTCTATCAGGGGTAACGGATATCGGTTCTTTACCGTGATTTTATTCAGTCCCCGGTAATCGATACAGGGCCGCAGGCCCCCGTCTTTCTTTTTAACGAAAAAGAAGCCTGCTCCAGCAGGCGATCGGGACGGACGAATAAAACCCTTGGCCAAATTCTCACGGATATATTCTTGCATGGCCAACTTTTCTGGCCCAGATAAATTGTACAGATGACCCCGAGGAGGCATACAACCAGAACGGATATCAATGGGGCAATCAAAAGAGCGATGTGGGGGTAATTTGTCTGCTGCCTTGGGACAGAACACGTCAAAATATTCTAAATATTGCTCAGGTACCCCTTGTACATGAACCCTGGTTTGGCCCAGTGTCACCTTCCCTAAACATTGCTGAAAGCAGCGTGCTGACCAAGAAACTAGTTGGCCGGTGGCCCAATCGATGTGTGGAGAATGAAGGTGCAACCACGGCATGCCGAGTATAATGGTGGAAGTAGACATATGCAACACAAAGAATTGTAATCTTTCCCAGTGCAGAACCCCTATGGTGACTCCCACCTCTGGTGTCTGAGACAGTGGGTGACTCCCTTGCAGAGGAGAGTCATCCACTGCCGTAACCTGGATGGGTGGTTGTACAGGTGTGAGTGGAATACCCAATTTCTTAGCAAACTCAAAATCCATAAAATTTGCCGCGGAGCCTGAATCGATAAAGGCTTCCGTGACCTCGGTTTTATCTTCCCACGTAATGGTGCAGGGAAGAAGCAACCGTTTTTCTTCTAAGGGTAGAAGTCGGACGCCCAGGGTGTTACCCCCTACCACTCCCAGGCGGTAGCGTTTTCCCGGCTTATTAGGGCAGTTTCGTATTATATGCCCCCCTTCAGCGCAATACAGACACAGCTGTTCGGTCATTCTCCGTCTTCGCTCCACCAGGGTCAATTTTGACCGACCAATCTGTATCGGCTCGGATGGAAGCAAGACCGGAGAAGACGAAACAGTAGGAGGTGGAATCACTGGGGCTGTGGTGTAAGACACCCTTCTGACACGGGAACTACCCCTGGTCTGCCTTTGGTAGCCCAGCCTGCGGTCGATCCGGATGGCCGCTGAGATGGCCTCATCGACTGTTCTGGGTTCGGGCTGACTTAACATCATGTCAGAGACCTCATCGGACAGCCCTGACAAGAAACAATCTAACAGGGCATGAGTGTCCCACCTGGCCGTAACTGACCACCTCCTAAACTCGGCCGCGTAATCTTCGACCAGACCTTCGCCTTGACGCAATAGCTTGAGCTTCCGCTCAGAAGTCGAGGCAAGGTCTGGATCGTCGTAAATTACTGCCATAGCCTTAAAGAATTCCTCTACAGAGGTAAGCGCTTTGTCTCCAGTGGGCAGGCTATATGCCCATGACTGGGAGTCGCCGGACAACAACGTTTTAATAAACGTGACCCTCTGGGTCTCAGTACCCGAAGATTGGGGTCTCAACTCAAAATAGGACAATACTCTACTCCTAAAATTCCGGAAGTCAGATCTGTGGCCGGAAAAGCTTTCAGGGACAGGCATACGTATGTCAGAGCTAGGAGAGGATCGCACATGATCCACTGATGTCTGGAGGGTTTGTACAGACCCTGATAGGGCATCAATAAGAGTTATGTGGGTGCCCAGTACTTGATTGATGTTGTCCACCGAAGCGGCAAGTACACCCAGACAATCAGTGTTTGCGTCCATTTTGTATTTGGTCTGGCGTTCTGTAACGATCGGTGGGCGCAGAGAGTATCTGATTACCGGTGATCTGCAGTATCACCGGAAATACAGATATATACCAGATTATAAGTGATCTGCAGTCTCACCGATAATCCGATATACAAACTAACCTCTGTTCACCTGAGTAGAGTGTAGTGTTTGGTGTAACAGTAACACTTAGAGGACAAGGCCTCAATGCAGCAAGGAGTACTGCACAGATTCCTTCCGCAGACCTGAGCTCTCCAAGACGGGAGGAGTCAGACTGACAGTAGGAAGGTATATCTGAAAGTGACCCTCAGGAGGAAGGATCGCTAACAGAGCGAGGAACCGCCTCTAACGGTAAGGTCGGTTCTCGAGGTCGGACAAGCCAGGTCGTACACACACGGACAGATAAAGTACAAGATCAGAAGGCAAAGGCGGAGTCAAAGTACAGGCAGGGTTCAGCAACGGGGTATCAGATATATCGGGGTACAAAATCAGGAGGCAGAAGCAGAGTCAAGGAGCGAGCCGGGGTTCGGCAACAGAGTATCAGAAATATCGAGGTACAAGATCAGAGTTCAGGAGGATAGTCAAGGCAGGCAAGAGTCATAACAGATAATCACAATCAAACTAGTACTTTAGCTATCAACAGAATCTAGCTAAGTGTAGGATTACAGCTCCAGCTGGTCCCGGCACACTTGCGGATCTGACTACGGATCTGGGTGCTCCCACGTATGTGATCGCACGCCAGACAAAGAGCAAGTGAACAACCAGCAGTATATATACTCTAGGACCTTTCCAGGACCTCCCTAATTGCTGGTCCAATGAGAGCAGTGGAATTTGTCAGCTGACCCAGCTGGTCAGCCGACACCCTTCTAACTGCTATTTAAACTCTGCCTCTGTGCTCGCGCGCGTGTAAGTCTGAATCTTGGTGGACTATCAGTCCCAGCCACACCAGTACTGTCATGCAATGTATCTAATGCGGGGGCCGCCTCTGATGCGGATTCCGCCGTTACCAATGCGGATTCCGCTGTTACCAATGCGGATTCCGCCGCTCTGCCTGGACGGCTTGCGGCGGTTTTTCCGCGTTGAGACGCGCTGCTGGATGCGGAAACAGCCGCCTCACCTCGAGAGACGGCGGCTTTTCCGCGTTTCCTCACAGTAAGGGACTCATTTTACTCAGACGTGCTGGAGACATATAGGCCTGGTGGAACCATTTCAGGTTAATTAGTTTGTCATGCGCAGCAATAACCGACTTATAATAGGATTCTTCAAAATCCACCCAGTCCTCCTTACTGAAATCAGTTCCTGTGCCCGACCATCGCCTCCGGACAGATACAACTTTAGTTGTCTTACGAGATGCCAGTACAAAGTTATAGTACCTAGATATTTGCTTAGTTCTATCCTTTTGTAGAAGTAGAGATTCCACTCCTGAGGGTACTAGGTCAACATTATGTAGACCAGTCTGGGCATTTATTGCATGTCGGAGTTGAAAATACCTGAACTGGGCTTGTCTAGGTATACCAAATTCCTCATGGAATTGTGAAAAATTCTTAAAAAAACCTTCGGAGAAAAGTTGATGCAGGTATTTAATACCATACTTTGTCCAGAAACAAGGGTCAGGCACTTACAGAGTCTCTTTAAAGAGAATCTGTATTGTTAAAATCGCACAAAAGTAAACATACCAGTGCGTTAGGGGACATCTCCTATTACCCTCTGTCACAATTTCGCCGCTCCTCGCCGCATTAAAAGTGGTTAAAAACAGTTTTTAAAAGTTTGTTTATAAACAAACAAAATGGCCACCAAAACAGGAAGTAGGTTGATGTACAGTATGTCCACACAGAAAATACATTCATACACAAGCAGGCTGTATACACCCTTCCTTTTGAATCTCAAGAGATCATTTGTGTGTTTCTTTCCCACTGCAGCTATCTTCCACTGAAGTGTCAGGCTATTTCTTCCTGCAGAGTGCAGACAGCTCTGCCTGTATGTAATTCCTCAGTATGTGAAAGCCCAGCCAGCTCAGAGGAGGATTTATCCAGCTTTTAAAAGATAAGAGAGAAGAGAGAAGCTGCCCTAATCTAAATAATACACAGGCAGTGTGCAGAGAGGGGCCTGGAGGGGGGAGATGCATCACAGAACCACAACACTGAAGAACTTGGCAGCCTTCCAGACACAGGCTGACAAGTCTGACAAGAGAGAGATAAGTTGATTTATTACAGAGACAGTGATAGTATAAAGTGCTGCAGTAAGCCAGAACACATTAGAATAGCTTTTGGAACTTGTAGGATGATAAAAAACAGGATGCAATTTTTGTTACGGAGTCTCTTTTAAGAGGAGAAAGTGGGTGATGTGGAGGAAGCTGTTTTGTTGCCCACTAAGGGACAGGATGAGCCCAGGGGACCACTCTTCCATATGTGTGTCCACGTGTTGCAATGCCTACTGAGGTGGCTCCCTGAATTTGCAGCATTCAAAAGGTGGGATAATTAGAAGCTGCCCACCTAGGCTTTTTCAGGCCATGTTGGTGTGACGTCCAGCCCCGCGCCCTGATGGCACTGGCAGAGGCGTAGCTAGCTAGGGCTTTCAGCGCCCAGGGACAAAGACTATTAATGCGCCCTGTAAGGAGGGACCCGCCAAAAAAGGGGCGTAACCATGCAACAGAATGTGGGCATGTTAATGGTTGGGACAAATTATACATGACCTTAGCAGTGGTGTAAAAGGTCGCGCAGAGAAGACAGATCTGTGCTCGGCTGATCTGTTCTAGACTGGACCAGATTAGCGGAGCACAGATCTGTCTACTCCGTGCAAATGGAGTAAGTGTTCTGCCGCCCGCCCGATGCTCATATTTGCAGGGGGAGCGAGAGAGAAGGTGAGCCCTAAGGTGAGGGAAAGGGGGGAGACTTCCCCGCCCCCCCCCCCCCCTTCTACACTGCTGTGTCCACAGCTCTCCCTCTTCTCTGCGCTCTTGCTTGGGGGGAGGGGATAAATGAAAAAAAAAAAACACAGGTCACGGCTGGGCGCCCCTAAGGACCCAGCGCCCGGGGGCGTGTGTCCTACCCCGGCCACCCCAAGCTACGCCCCTGGGCACTGGAGTAAGTTAGACGGGTTCGCGGGGCTGGACGTCACATTGGTGGCAGCGGTGGGATGGTGTTAGGAACATGCTGAGTGGATTCACCACACACAAATCATTACTAATAATTGTCTGCTAATTTTGTAATGGATAGCATCGACAGAAAACTGATTAATTTACTAAAATGTCTGAATGACTTATTCTTTCATATCAAGGTGAATTAAAAGTAATTTCTCTACTCTGGTTCAGGCTACGTGCAGGAATGTGAATGGGTCATAATGAGTTTATGAGGGGATCTGCTCCTCTTTTAAAACTAGGATGGGAGAAACTTCCTGGAGAATCTTTATTGCCCCCCTTATAGATAACCTTTTTCCTGTGTGGATGGTCTGGTTTTAGGGTAAATGGCTTCTCTCAGTAAGTACAAACACTCACATCCCCCCCAGTGCAGGGGTTGTGAGATGGAAGAACACATTTTCTAAAAGCAGGCTAATGAATGTAAAGGGGTACTCCAGATCATATTTTGTGCACATTTTTGTATGATTGCGCAGATTGCGTGGTTCTGCTGGTGAACCCGACCGTCACAGTTGGCGCCCCAGACAAGGCACCTTTTGTCTCCCCACCCTAACCTCGCTTGATCTACCTAACAGGTAGATCATAACCTATACCAATTAGTTTTTGAGGACGCAATAAAAAATTGATACATAGAAATGATGTTGTTTCTCAAAATAAATGTGTAAAGGATACAGAAATTTGACTAGGCCATATACTGTATACACTCGACTATAAGTCTAGAAATGTAGGTCTGATTCACTCCATAAAAGTATAGGGGGGACTTATACACGAGTCACAGGCAACACTGAGCACACTGACTAATGTGTGTACTAATAGTGACATTCCCATTTGCAGCAATGTACCCAGTGGTAAGTGTCACTTAAAGAAAAGGAAATGCCAAGAAAACACAGGAGTTACTGGTCACAAAATTTAACAAGGAAAGGGGCAGGGGAGAAATACTGGGCTGCAGGAGGGGGAGTAAATAATTGCTGCACTTCAGGGCTTGGAGGAGTTGCTGGCTGCACAAAAGAGACAGGAGGGGATAAAGGCCGCAATACTATATGCAGTGCAGTCATTAACACCTCCTGGTCTGCAAGTGCAGCTGTTATATCTTCCAGGTCCCCAAGTGCAGACATTAACTTTGCTGGATAGACTTATACTCGAGTCAGAACAAAATTCCAGCTTAAAGGGACCCCGAGCAGTAATTCCAGCCGCCAGTGGGACCCGCAGAAGAGCCAGGAGGACGCCGGGGGACCTCGCGGCCTACGGTGGGCTGGAGGAAGCCCCAGGTAAGTGAAAGTTTTGATTTTAACTACTGCTCGGGGTCCCTTTAAGAGGGTCAAATATTGGAGTCTACTTATACACGAGGTCAACTTACAGTATATTCGAGGCTATATGGTACAGGGCTGCTGCACCGTGGAACGTCCATTACCCTTTGAAAAAGGTAATATCTACCGAAACTTACTTCCATACTAAATTCCATACTATATTATGTCTGAATTATGCACATGGACTTGCTAATAGCCTTTTGCGTGATCCTGCTCCTTATTATACTGCATGTCTTTTGTATTTGCTGATTATATATATGTACAGCTTGTCATTACCATTTGTATTTCTGGATATGCTTTTGCTACCATTGCATTGATAGTATAAATATTTTTGACTTACTGTATATCAATACATTAATTGATTGCATACTATTGCTGGAGTGCTGGTCAATTTATTTATATTGTCTATAGGACCCAGAGCCTCCCCCCTGCTTAGGTAAGTATCTGATTTTTGTATTATTTGTGGCTTCCGAGTCCCTTTAAGGGTGATCCCAAATTACTTCTCAGGGGTACACTGTAGGATTGTCGTCCATCTTCTCCCCGGTCACCACCACCCCCAGCACTGCAGCACCAGATTCATTAAGGTTTGATCGATCTAATTGTGTATGGCAGATGTGTTGTATCTTTTGCATGAAGACAATCAACTTGTATGGCAATAGAGGCAATACAAGCATACATGGTGACAGTGCCCGGTCTGCCTCAATGTACCCAAATTACTTCTCACTCCAAGCTGCTACAACTTAGAGGGAGAAAAGTATTTAACACCTCTGGCGTCCATATTTGTACGCTGAAAGGAGCCTAAAGCAAGCAACTGATACATTTCTTCATACTGGAAAACATACATAATACAGAAAAATGAACGTACTTCCTCTACTTTGCAGTTAAATGTGGGGGCAAATTTTATATGAAATGCTTCCAATCTTCAGAGGCTGATGGGGAAAGCTGAGAGATTGCCAGTGAGTAGGTGGAATACATTCTGCAGACACTGTAAGAGCGTGTGGAGACAACATACTGTATGATCGCTGCTCAGTTTGTTCATTTTCAGAGAAGTAACCAGAGCCGGATTAGAACTTTTTACTGCCCAATGCCGCTATCACCAGCCGCCCCAGACAAACAGGAAACCCCCAACCACACACCACTGGCATAACTATTGGGGATGCAGCCCATTCAGGTGCATATCAGCGGGGAGGGGGGACGGTCCATCCCCACCTCGGGTTCTCCTCTCTGCGCTCCCCTCCAGCATCTATTATCAGTGGCAACAGGCGGGCAGCAGCAACACATACCTCCATCGCGGAGGTCTCCGATCTCTCAGTGCTCCATGTTACTTCCTGTTTAAACAGGAAGTAGCGTCAGAGACCAGAGACCCCGCGATGGAGGTATGTGTTGCTGCTGCCCGCCTGTTGCCACTGATAATAGATGCTGGAGGGGAGCGCAGAGTTGAGAACCCGAGGTAGGGGGGACCGTCTCCCCTCCCCACTGATGTGCGGCCATGCTTTCCTCTCGTGCTGCAACCCCTTCAGCCCCACAATACGCACCTGGGGGGGGGGGCTGCATCCCCGATAGTTATGCCAGTTATGCCAGTTTCCACTCGTTTCCTCTCGTGCTGAAACCCCTCCAAACCCACAATACGAATCTGGGGGGCCGGGAGGGGGGCGGCGCCCCATCCAAATTTTTGCAGCGGGCCCGGTGATTTCTAGTTACGCCCCTGCCAAACACACACTTTTTTTTGGTTCAAGTAATCAATGTATTTAAATATGCTTATTACCTATGCAATTTTACCGAGTGATCAACCTTCTGATTGATTGATTGATTGATTGATTGATTGATTGATTGGATTGGACAGTGTTGAGGGTGCCAATCGACTACAAATGACCAGTTTGTCAATCATTTTAATCAATCTGTTTTGTGGATCGATTACATCTGAAATAATTGGAATGGTTATAATTGTTGTTCCATTTATGGGCCAAATGGATGCTTTTTGCTTTGATAGGTTGGAGCTGGGAGGAGGGCGGAACTGGGAGGAGGGTGGAGCTGGACTTGAAGAGCAGCTGAAGATGATGAGTGACAGCTCAGGTCACAGAGAGTAAGTTGCCCACGTTTGCTGCCCCTTCATCTCGAGTCCCAGACACTTTCCTGGCTGCTGTGGGTCACATGTTTGGCAGATTGACTGCATGAGTGTGCCAGCCCACTGCCCGCCCCTTGCTTCCTGGCGCCCTAGGCCACTGCCTTTGTGGTCTTGCCTGAAATACGGCTATTCACATAACTGATACGTGTGTGGGCTTATCTCATGCTCCTGCCCTGACCCTGCTCTGACCCCGCCCCGGGAAAAGCAATAGACCTGGCGGGGTATTTTCAGAAGCATCACTCCTTATCCCTCACATCCGTCCAGCGATAAGCATGTACGCTTGTTGGAGGTGAGCATCAGTGTTCATAATACAGTCATTAGCATTTCTTGGCTGTAATGTCCTCTAAAGGGGGCACCATGCTTAAACAGAAACCGTGACCAAGAATTGAACTTTATCCCAATCAGTAGCTGATCCCCTCTTTTACATGAGAAATCTATTCCTTTTCTCAAATGGATCATCAGGGGGCGCTGTATGGCTGATATTGTGGTGAAACCCCTCCCACAGGAAACTGTGAGGACCATTTTCCTGGCAGTTTCCTGTCTGTGAACCTCGTTGCATTGTGGGAAATAACAGCTGTTTACAGCTGTTTCCAACTGCCAAAAAAAACAAGCAGCATCTCCTTCCACTGACATCACCTGCCAGCAGTAAACATGTCACCATGTGATAAATGTCAGAATGTAAATCAGGGAGAGGAAAGATTTTACAATGGGCAAACACTGACTAAATCATTTATACATAATTATTGTAAAAATGAAGCACTTTTTTATTACATTATTTTCACTGGAGTCCCTCTTTAAATGTCACTGCAATCCCTGAAAGATTTAATCTGAAAATACCAATATTCTTACAGTATGTGCCGAAAAGTGATCCGATCCGGATCATCCACAAGCCACGCCCAGGCAGTTGCTTAGGGCTTGGAGAGCGTCTAGGGGCCTGGCGGATGCTCCCCCCCCCCCCCACCAAATCTTACTAAGGGCCTGTACACACTGCTGCGCTTGCGCTGTGCTTTTCAAATCGCATGCGCTTTTTAATCGCAAGGTCTTTTGAAAAATAATGAAAATCGTGAAGACCTGTACACACTGCTGCGATGCGCTTTTCCTATTCTCTTGAAGGCTTGCGATTTTAAAAGTGCAGCAGTGTGTACAGGCCCCGCCCTAAAAGAGCCAGGTGACCATCAGCGGTGGGCAAAAACTGCTATCTTGCCTAGGCTAGGGCCCAATTTCATCTTAATCTTTTTCTGAGTGAGAGAGATATGGAGGCTGCCATATTTATTTCCTGTTAAATAATACCAGTTGCCTGGCTGTCCTGCTGATCTATTTGGCTGCAGCAGTGTCTGAGTCACACCTGGAACAAGCATGCAGCTAATACAGCCACACTTCAGTCAGAGCACTTGATCTGCATGCTTGTTTAGGTAGAGTGACCAGCTTTTTGTGGGATCAACCTGGGACGGGGCGCCGCGCCGTAAAATGGGCGTGGCCATGACATTGTATGGGCGGGGCTAACGTAATGATGTAACAGCGAGGCATAAGAAAGCAGTGTTTATGCCATGATGTGGTCAAACCAGGATTCGCATCATGGGTGTGCATAAACTGTGTGATGCTATTTAATAGTATACCGTAACCCCAAAGCAGCAAACATAGCTAACTATGACCATTAAATAATAAATGCAGCAACAGTTACCCCAGACACCAGAAAATAACGCAATGTGGGCAACATGTCAGCACAAAATAAACGCAATGGGCAACATGTCAGCACAAAATAAACGCAATGTGGGCAACATTTCACCAGAAAATAAAATGCAATGTGGGCAACATTTCACCAGAAAATAAAACGCAATGTGGGCAACATTTCACCAGAAAATAAAACGCAATGTGGGCATCATGTCAGCAGTAAATAACGCAATGTGGCACATTTTAGCAGTAAATAACGCAATGTGGGCAACATGTCAGTAGTAAATAACGCAATGCGGGCAACATGTCAGCAGTAAATAGCGCAATGCGGGCAACATGTCAGCAGTAAATAGCGCAATGTGGGCAACATGTCAGCAGTAAATAGCGCAATGTGGCCACATTTTAGCAGTAAATAATGCAATGCAGGCAACATGTCAACAGTAAATAACACAATGTGGGCAACATGTCAGCAGTAAATAATGCAATGTATGCAGCATGTCAGCAGTAAATAGCGCAATGTGTGCAGCATGTCAGCAGTACATAGAGAGAGAGTCGTGTCGGAATGTCTGATGACCATCGGACTACCTGTGTGCGAGGACGCCGATGAGGCAGGTGCCATGTCAATGCAGGCTGCTGCTGCTCCGGCTCGGGCTGGTCTGGGTGTGACGGCCCGACGGTTGTTCTCTTCTTCCCTCCGCGTAGCTCTTCCAACTCGTGGATTGTGTGCTGCACTGCTGCGTGTTGACGCCTCTGCGACATCAACACGCACATTAAAGGGAACCTAAACTGAGAAGGATATGGATTTTTCCTTTTAAAATAATACCAGTTGCCTGACTCTCCTGCTGATCCTGTGTCTCTAATACTTTCAGCCACAGCCCCTCAACAAGCATGCAGATCATGTGCTCTGACTGAAGTCAGACTGGATTAGCTGCATGCTTGTTTCAGGTGTGTCATTCAGCCACTTCTGCAGCCATAGAGAGCAACAAGGCTGCCAGGCAACTGGTATTGTTTAAAAGAAAAATCCATACCCCTCTCAGTTTAGGTTCCCTTTAAACAGCGGGGGGCGGGGCAGACTGCGACAGGAATCCAGTTGTTAGCCAATTCAATGCAGGCAGAAGACAGGGAGGGAGGGGAGCAGTAGCAGCAGGGCAGAGCAGGGCGGCGGTGGGCCGAGGACGGAACACTGATGTCACATACTCCCGCAGCTGGGACGTCCTGCATCTAAAAGTGGGACTTTTCCTGGGACCCAAGCCAGCCTGGGACAGGGGACCCCGAATCTGGGACCCGTCCCAGGTAATCTGGGACGTATGGTCACTCTAGTTTAGGGGCTATGGCTAAAAGTATTAGAGACACAGGATCAGCAGGAGAGCCAGGCAACTGGTATTGTTTAAAAGGAAATAAATATGGCAGCCTCCATATACCTCTTACTTCAGGTGTCCTTTAACCACCCTGGCGTTCTGATTAAATCGCCAGGGTGGCTGCGGGAGGGTTTTTTTTAAATAAAAAAAAAACTATTTCATGCAGCCAACTGAAAGTTGGCTGCATGAAAGCCCACTAGAGGGCGCTCCGGAGGCGATCTTCCGATCGCCTCCGGCGCCCAGAATAAACAAGGAAGGCCGCAATGAGCGGCCTTCCTTGTTTTGCTTATATCGTCGCCATAGCGACGAGCGGAGTGACGTCATCGACGTCAGCCGACGTCCTGACGTCAGCCGCCTCCGATCCAGCCCTTAGCGCTGGCCGGAACTTTTTGTTCCGGCTGCGCAGGGCTCAGGCGGCTAGGGGGGCCCTCTTTCGCCGCTGCTCGCGGCGAATCGCCGCAGAGCGGCGGCGATCAGGCAGCACACGCGGCTGGCAAAGTGCCGGCTGCGTGTGCTGCACTTTATTTGATAAAAATCGGCCCAGCAGGGCCTGAGCGGCAGCCTCCGGCGGTGATGGACGAGCTGAGCTCGTCCAGACCGCTCAGGAGGTTAAAGTGTACTTGAAGCAAAAATGTAACAACAAATTTGGTAGTTACTTCAGCAGTGGGCAGTCTCTGGATGGTCCTCCTGCAGCTCACCGGTCCAGCTCAAGGCCCCTCTAAACCTATCCATTAAAGGCTTTTCCAAATAGGCTTCTTGTGGTTACACTCTTGCTATGTACGAGTGCCTCTGCACTGAGCATGTGCAAGTGATGTCCGCACATGAGCAGTAGAATGGAGCAGCTCATGCTCAGCTTTAATACTCTGTGCACAAGCGCTTTATTCTACTGAGCATGCGCGGACCAGACTCACACATGCCCAGTACAGAGGCGCTCGTACACAGGCAGGAACGCAGCCAGAAGAAGGTCCTGTGGAAGAGTGGTGGGCTTGGAGAATTTCTGGGATGTCTCTGGACCATCCTGGGCACTTTCACAACAGAGCAGCCTTCATTTGCATACAAGCCAGAAATATCTGTATTTCATTAACCACCTATAATTAAAGTGAACCAGAGATGAAAATAAACTAATGAGCTAGACAATTGGATCTGTCTTTCTACTCCAAAAAATTCTCTTTAGACTCTTTAGATATTTCAAGGTTTTATTTTATGTATAAACATTTACAAAGCAGATGTAATGTTTTATAGTCTCTGCACAATTGCAGTGACTCAAGAGTCCCAGAGTGAAAATACATGAACTATTGACCTTTTTATCTTTTCCTCTCACAGTAAAAAGCCCAGATATCTGCTTAGGAAAGTGTTTTATAGCTGTAATCAGTGAGTCCTGGCTGGGGAAAAACTGTCAGTTCCATAGCTAATTATAAACTCTTTCAGGCAGGGAAAAAAAGAAAACCAGCACAGCATAAGTGTCTTTATGCTTCTCACTGTATATACACATGTCTATCTCATCATGTCACATGTCATCTCTGGTACACTTTAAAGGACTTACGAGGCCAATAATAGAGAAAAAAAATAAAAAAAGTTAGCTACCTGCGTCAGCTTGTAAGGCACAGAGGACAGCGTCCGCGCCCTCCGTGCCGTTCCGCCGGGTCCCTGCCGCTCAATAGCCCCCCGAACGTTCCCCGACCGCGCGGCCCAGGTCGGGCTCTCCAGACTGTACAAAGATGGCGGCCGGAGCTGCCCGAGGCTGCGCAGTCCGCATAGCCGCGAGTGCGAGTGCGGCTGCACAGCTCTAAGGCCAACCCCCCGATCCACGCTACAGGAAACAGCCTGTTACGTGGATCGGGGGGTTGGCCTTAGAGCTGCGCAGCCGCACTCGCGGCTATACGGACTGCGCAGCCTCGGGCAGCTCCGGCCGCCATCTTTGTACAGTCTGGAGAGCCCGACCTGGGCCGCGCGGTCGGGGAACGTTCGGGGGGCTATTGAGCGGCGGGGACCCGGCTGAACGGCACGGAGGGCGCGGACGCCGTCCTCCGTGCCTTACAAGCTGACGCAGGTAGCTAACTTTTTTTATTTTTTTTCTCTATTATTGGCCTCGTAAGTCCTTTAACCACTTAAGCCTAACTGGACGAGATTTCTCATCCAGTTAGGCTGCGCGCACTCCCGCGGGTCGCTCGCGCTCCCGCGGGCCCCCCCGTGCGCGCTCCCGCTTCCTGCCGTTAGCCCAGCGAACAGTGAAAGGGATTATAGATCCCTTTCACCGATCGCATCCCCCCGGAGAAAAGCCGACAGCGTCTCTCCAGACGCTGCAGCTTTTCTGCGTGACAAAAAGTTCAGAGTCTTCTTTCTTCTTCCTGGGAGCGAGCTCGATCGCTCCAAGGACTATTGGACTGTGGCCATCTGGTGGCCAAATAGTAAAACTACACCCACATACATTTCACAATAGAGATATACACTTTTTACATTCAAAATAAAACTGTTTACCTCCCACACCAAAAATTACCCACATACATTTTTTTAATAAAAAAAAAAAAAAAATTACAATAATAATAAAAAAAAACAAAAAACACATAAATAGTTACCTAAGGGTCTGAACTTTATAAATATGCATGTCAAAGGAGTATATTAACCACTTAACATCTCAGTCGTTTTCAGCTTATGCATCCGAGCAATGTTCACCTCCCATTCATTAGCCTATAACTTTATCACTACTTATCACAATGAACTGATCTATATCTTGTTTTTTCCGCCACCAATTAGGCTTTCTTTGGGGGGTACATTTTGCTAACAGCCACTTTACTGTAAATGCATTTTAACAGGAAGAATAAGAAAAAAAATGAAAAAAATCATTATTTGTCAGTTTTCGGCCATTATAGTTTTAAAATAATACATGCCTCCATAATTAAAACCCACGTATTGTTATTGCCCATTTGTCACGGTTATTTCACCATTTAAATTATGTCCCTATCACAATGTATCGCGACAATATTTTATTTGGAAATAAAAGAGCATTTTTTCCGTTTTGCATACATCACTATTTACAAGCTTATAAAAAAAAAATAGAGAGAAATATTTCATCTTTACATAGATATTTAAAAAGTTTAGACCCTTAGGTAAATATTTATGTGTTTTTGTTTTTTTTATAGTAATGTTTTTTTTGTTTTTTTTTATTAAACATTTTATGTGGGCATTTTTGGGAGGGTGGGTTTTAAAAGTGTTTTATTTGGGGAAATATTGGTGTATTGTAATGTTTTTGGGCATTTACATGTAGTTTTACATTTTGGCCACAAGATGGCAATCTCGATTTTTTTTACATGACGTCACTCTAAGCGTACAATGTACGCTTAGAGGGACACAGCTTCAGAAAGAGCGAAGCTTCCGAGAGAAGCTGTCGCTTTTTCAGCGGGGGAGAGGAATCAATGATCGGGCTCCCCAGCCCGATACATTGATTCCGTGGCTACCGACTCCGCGGCCGGGAGTGCGCGTGCACGCGCGCGATCGGCCGCAGGAGCGCGCCTGTCCTCCTTGACGTTTTTATACGTCAAGGAGGACAAAGTGGTTAATATATTTTTAAAAAATTATGGGCTTGTAAATAGTGATGGACGCAAATTGAAAAATTGCACCTTTACTTCCAAATAAAATATCGGTGCCATACATTGTGATAGGGACATAATTTAAATGGTGTAATAAGCAGGACAAATTGGCAAATAAAGTACATGGGTTTTAATTATGGTAGCATGTATGAATTTTAAACTATAATGGCCAAAAGCTGAGAAATAATGATTTTTTTCCATTTCTTTCTTATTCTTCCTGTTAAAATGCATTTACAGTAAAGTGGCTCTTAGCAAAATGTATCACCCACAGAAAGCCTAATTGGTGGCGGAAAAAACAAGATATAGATCAATTCATTGTGATGAGTAGTGATAAAGTTATTGGCAAATGAATGGGAGGTGAAAGTTGCTCAGGTGCAAAAAATAAACAACCCTTCGGGCTTAAGTGGTTAAAGGGATACTTAAGTCTGATGAAAAAATAGGGCCCTTTTCCACTAGCAGTCGCTAGCGTTCACGCTGAACGCTAGCGATTGCTGAAGCACAATTACCGGCGATTCCCCGACGTTCGAGGCCGCGATTTTGCTATGCTATGCACTGCATAGCAAAATCGCGGCAAATATCGCTCCACCGCGCGTTCGCGTTCCCGTCAAAATGAATCGCGGTAGTGGAAATGACCTACCGCGATTCCTATGTTAAAAAGCAAACCGTAGCGATTGTAAAATCGCTAGCGATTTGCGTCTTTGCGATTCAGCCAGCGCAAACGCGCTGGTGGAAAAGGGCCCTTACTCACCCGGGGCTCCCCTCAGCCCCCTGCAGCTGAACGGTGCCCTCGCCGTGTCCCTCCGATGCACCTGGTCTCGCCGGCGGCCACTTCCGGTTTGGCCGTCACCGGCCGACAGGCTGGGAACGCGGCTGATTAGCCGCGTTCCTGGCCGCAATAGCGCCCTCTATAATGCTATTGCGGCCGGGGACGCGGTTAATCAGCCGCGTTCCCAGCCTGTCGGCCGGTGACGGCCAATCCGGAAGTGGCCGCCGGTGAGACCAGGTGCATCGGAGGGACACGGCGAGGGCACCGTTCAGCTGCAGGGGGCTGAGGGGAGCCCCAGGTGAGTAAAGGTATTTTTTTTTCATCAGACTTAAGTATTCCTTTAAGGCGTAATACTACTGGATCAATCTAAGGCATTCATTTCATAATGGTGTTTGGAAAAAAAAGGCGCAGGGGGTTACATAGTTACATAGTTATTTGTGTTGAAAAAAGACATATGTCCATCGAGTTCAACCAGAGAACAAAGTACAACACCAGCCCGCTCCCTCACATATCCCTGTTGATCCAGAGGAAGGTAAAAAACCCCCACAAGGCATGGTCCAATCAGCCCCAAAAGGGAAAAATTCCTTCCCGACTCCAGATGGCAATCAGATAAAATCCCTGGATCAACATCATTAGGCATTACCTAGTAATTGGTGTAGACATGGATGCCCTTCAATATAAGGAAAGCATCTAAGTCCCCTTTAAATGCAGATATAAAATTTGCCATAACGACTTCCTGTGGCAATGCATTCCAAATCTTAATCACTCTTACTGTAAAGAACCCTTTCCTAAATAAATGGCTAAAACATTTTTCCTCCATGCGCAGATCATGCCCTCTAGTCCTTTGAGAAGGCCTAGGGACAAAAAGCTCATCCACCAAGCTATTATATTGCCCTCTGATGTATTTATACATGTTAATTAGATCCCCTCTAAGGCGTCTTTTCTCTAGACTAAATAAACCCAGTTTATCTAACCACCACTAATTGCAGCTAATAGAATGTTGGTAAAATTACCAATATTCTACTACATACTGTAATTCTTTACCGATATTGTACTATGACTTAACCCAGTACTGTCCAACTGGCCGTCCGCAGGGCGCATCCGGCCCACCAGGCCACCTGCTGTGGCCCTCCTGCTCCACAGCGCTACAAAGCCCCCCCCCCCCCCCCCCTTCCCTCCCGAGTCCTCAGAGCGGAGAGGACTTCTTTTTTTTTAACCCCCTTTCCGTCATGCTACGGCTGCTGAAATGTTAACAGCCCCCCCTCGTTCTCCCCCGTGCTGCCACCGACTCTACCACACCTCAGATCGGCGGCGAACAGGAGAAGGGAACCAGCCAGACCGGCGCATAGCAGCCGCGTGGTGGACTTTAAATGCTGGATGTGACTGATGATGTCACTTCCTGCATTTGAATTCACCGCGCGGCTGCTATGCGCCGGTCTGGCTGGTTCCATTCTCCTATTCGCCGCTGATATGAGATGCGGTAGAGGAGGCGGCAGCAGCATGGGGAGAACGAGGGGGGGAAGGCCAGTCAAAATACATTTTGTGGGGACGTGCTGCCAATCTGATTGCATTTTGTGGGGACATATGCTGCCAATCTGATTGTATTTTGTGGGGACATATGCTGCCAATCTGATTGCATTTTGTGGGGACATATGCTGCCAATCTGATAGTATTTTGTGGAGACATATGCTGCCAATCTGATTGCATTTTGTGGAGAATCTGCTATCACTCTATTTGCATTTTGTGGGGAAACTGCTGCTATTTATTTTTTCTTGGGATGGGGAGGTAGTCGGTCCTCCATCATGTGGTCTGGGAAAAAAATGGCCCTCCGTTTCCCCGCAAAGTTGGACAGCACTGACTTAACCTAATCCTACTCTCACACAGAACCCTCCCTCCACCAATACCTCATAGCTCCCAACTGTCCCTTTTTGGGAGCCCTGTCCCTCTTTCCTCCTCATTTGTCCCTCTTTCAGGACTTTGTCCCTCTTTCTATGTACATATATATATTTCTCTCCTAAAAAATGTGTTTGTTTGACTCTAAACTTTATTCCCATCCTTGAAATTGATATATTACTAATTTTGAAATGTTAATATGAAATAAAATGAAACAGGATAGAAAGGACCAGTGTGGTTTGAATTCTAAAACAGATTTTTCTTATGAAATCTTTATGGTATGCGTGACTAGGGGTGTGGAGGGGCGTGATCAGGGGTGTGGCAGGGGCGTGGCTTAAGTGTCCCTCTTTCTCATCTCAAAAAGTTGGGAGGTATGATACCTAACACAGAACTCTCCCTCTACCTATGCCTAACCCTGAACCCTCCTGTCAGGAATATAGCAGCTAGTTATGATGCTGATGATGTTAAGGATAATACAGGAACATATTTCTTTCATTTTTCTGACTGTATCATATGTGATGTCGGCTACAACCATTCTGGCTTTGGGGAAAGCTGTGTTTGTTGTATGACAATAGGAAGTACTTTTGCGTTTCTGTATGCAGTTCCTCTGAGAGTGGGTCACTGCTAATTGGGTTGTCTGCATAGCTTTTGAACTCTTTGACATGTAGACACCCAATTGTCCCAAAATACAATCGGACTAATTGAATCTGCCAACTTCATAGGCTATCAGGAAACTCTGTAATTTACATATGACAGCCTGATGGAATGTTGAAAAGCCTCACTTCACAATCTTTTGATGTATTGACTAGACCTGTGGAACTGTAGACGTTTGCCTGTGGGAATTGGATTTTGAATGAACACAGGATTGCTTTGAAGTCTGAAAAGTGTGACAGGAAAAGCCTTGAAATTCGCATGTCACAGCTAGCCCAGATGTGACAAGGGGCTTGGCAGACTGTGATTTCACAGTCTGGGAAATTGCGTTAGTTGTGGGACTGGTACCCCCAGGCACCAAATGGGTCTATAAGAACCTGCACAGGTCCTTCACAACTTGTAGCTCTCTGGGGATAGCAAAGACGCTAGGGCTGCCCGACTACTGATCGAAAGCGGCGTTCTCCCGCCAATGACGTTCAAACAACGTATGGTAACGTTTATTTTTCCCCGTTTATTTTGGTAAGAAAATAGCTTTGTGTGTATCGTTGTATCTTTTATTTTGTAACTTTTTACATTGTTTTTTGTACATCTTTTGTATATATTATTTTCTGCATTGTTCCACTTTTTTTCCTGGAATATTAAATCGTTATTTAATACGTTTGACTTCTGCTGTACTAAACTAACACTCATAGCCTAGAAGAGACTGAAGTGTAACTGTGTATAAGTCCATGCCTGATTGTATGATTGAGCAACCCTATCGTATAAGATTGTAATTGCATTGTGTGTATGGGGCACTTCTGCGCTCGACAGCAGAACAGAGTGGGAAGTCCCGGAGCGGCTAACAGTATCGTTCGGAATGACTGTTAGTGGTTTTGCTTCACTACAGTGTAAGATTGCAATTGTGCGTTTGTGTGGGGCGTTTGTCATACATTGGCCTAAAGCGCGCAGCTGACCCAACGTACAAAAACGCCAGTGCGAGTAACTCGACAGCAGAGTGGAAGTGTCTAGCAACAGCTAGTGGTGGCAGTGAGAAGTATTCTGAGGGGTCACAGCCTTGTTTTAGCTTGACTAAGGCTGCTTCCCCTCTCGATCTGGTCAAACCCGCAGTCGGGAACCGTATACGCAGGCGTGCCGCGGGCCGATTCCTGACACCTCCCACTACCGATGCCTAACACAGAACCCTCCCTCTACCGTACTGATACCTAACCCTAAGACCTCCCTCTACTCTACCTATGCCTAGCCCTTAACCCTTCCTCTACCTATGTCTAACCCTTAACCCCCCCCACCTCTGGGGGTGCCTAACACTTAAAGGGACTCCGAGCTCACAATAAAAAAGAAAGTTGAACTCACCTGGGGCTTTCTCCAGCCCAGTGCTGGTCGGGAGGTCCCACGACGGCGTCCTGGCTCCTCTCCAACACCCCGATCCGGAATGGCTGACAGGCCGCAGCCCGGGCGACACTCTCCCAAGTGTCGGGCTGCTCCTTCCGCGTATGACGCGGATGTCGTCACACGCCGGCCGCCTCGCGTCATCACGGCGGCCGGCGTGAAAGTACTGCGCATGCGCGCTTTAATCGCGCATGCGCAGTACTTTCACGCCGGCCGCCGTGATGACGCGAGGCGGCCGGCGTGTGACGACATCCGCGTCATACGCGGAAGGAGCAGCCCGACACTCGGGAGAGTGTCGCCCGGGCTGCGGCCTGTCAGCCATTCCGGATCGGGGTGTTGGAGAGGAGCCAGGACGCCGTCGTGGGACCTCCCGACCAGCACTGGGCTGGAGAAAGCCCCAGGTGAGTTCAACTTTCTTTTTTATTGTGAGCTCGGAGTCCCTTTAAGGGAAATTTGGGTGCCCAATAAAATCATGGGTACCAAGGCAAATTGTGGTGTTACATAGCTGGTGCCACAATAGTGGGTGCCAAAGCACCTCCGATGGAGCTTTGGCTTACTTTGACTACGATAGGCTCCTATTGTTGCCTGAGACATTCGCAAAACGCGTCGCATAATCTGCGAAGTGCTTTTGAATAAAGAATCTTTTTGAGTAAATACACACTGTCGTATCTACTTGGGGAGCGGTAACTCCACCACTACCTCCCTATTTTAAATGGCTTTTAACCATTTTATCCTGAATTGGCGCCTCTGTTCCATATATTGTTTATTTCACAAGTCCACCCCTGGTGGAGAGGTGTTACCCCTTTTCGTTTCTGCGGAGAGCAAAAATCTTAACCACTTCACGACAACACGACGTATATATACGTCATGTGTAATTGTGGAGAGTGCTCTACCAGTTTGTTAATAAATGTGGCACATGTGGTATCATTTTAACCGTGACAAGTTGTAGAATACATTTTGGTGCTTCTCAAAGCTTGGATCCATGTCACATAAAAAATAGGTAGGGACAAATGCAAAAAAAACAGAAAAAATAAATTTCAAAATTTTAAAAACACTTGGGAAAGTTGTAGGAAAACTACAAGAGACATATGTGGTAACATTTTAACCGTGATAGGTAGTAGAATAAAGTTTAAGAGTTTTAAGGTTGAGGCCCATGTCTTGTGCATTCTTTTTAGTCACAAACTGATTTAATGCAATAAAATCTTTGCATATTCTGTACCAAAATAAAAATTAAAACAAAGTTACAGAATATAAAAGAAAAAAACATATATTTTTACCTTAGGAACTTGGCTTTTTAAATATGTATGCCATGAGGGTATATTACTATTATTTTTGCAAATAATGTCTTGTAATTGATAGTTTTCAATGAGAAAACAAAAAACAGAAAATAGACACCTGTATTTCCAAATACAATATTGTCACCATACATTGTACTAGGAACATAATCTACATGTTGTTATAACCAGGATGGATAAGAAAATACAATGTGTGGGTTTAACTTACAGTTAGCACTGTTTATTGTGAGCTAAACTGGATGTAAATGGAGAAATAGTGTTTTTTTTCTATTTTTCCCCTCATTTTCCCTTTAAAATTCATAGAAAATAAGGTAATTACTAAACAAAAGTATTACCTGCTAAAAGCCTAATTTGTCCTGAAAAAAACAATATATAGATCATTTAAGAGTGATAAGTAGTAATAAAGTTATTGGTGAATGAATGGGATCAGCGCTGATATGTGAAAATTGCTCTCGTCCTGAAGTGACATATGACATGATGAGATAGACATGCGTATGTACAGTGCCTAGCACACAAATAACTGTGCCTTTTTTTTCTTTCTCTGCCTGAAAGAGTTAAATATCAGGTATGTAAGTGCAGGGCCGGAGCTACCATAGGAAAAATGGGCAATTGCTCCAGGGCCCCAGAGCCTGTAGGGGCCCCCAAGTTGTCCCTCCCCCATCTTAACTGTTGCTCCCCAGGGAATCTGCAGAGTCTATTAAGTTGGGAGGTGATTGGGGGAGAGTCAGCAGCCAGCTTTTTTGGTCGGGGGTGTCTGTTGGGGGGCCCCCAGGCTAATTTTGCCCTAGGGCCCAATTGTTACTTGAACCGGCCCTGTGTAAGTGGCTGACTCAGTCCTGACTCAGACAGGAAGTGACTACAGTGTGACCCTCACTGATAAGAAATTCCCTTTTTTACCTCTTTCTTGCTCTCAGAAGCCATTTTCTGCTAGGAAAGTGTTTTATAGTTGGAATTTCTTATCAGTGAGGGTCACACTGTAGTCACTTCCTGTCTGAGTCAGGACTGAGTCAGCTACTTACATACCTGATATTTAACTCTTTCAGGCAGAGAAAGAAAAAAAGGAACACAGCATAGTTATGTGTATGCTAGGCACTGTACATACCCATGTCTATCTCATCATGTCACACGTCACCCCGGGTATCCTTTAACCCGATTGGGGTCAAGTCTAATCTCCCCACCAGCCTTCATAGTGGTAACCCAGTTTTGTGAGTATAATCTCATATGCTTATATTTTTTATACGCGATTGGATTGACATATTACACTATTTGGGCTCTTGATCTCTTTCTTTTTTTGCAAGTTTGGCTGCCTTGTGTTTGCTTGCCATTTGCTGCTGCCTTGCCTCCAGAATATACGCTATAAGAGCCATCTAGAGCGCATAGATATAGAAGTATTATTGTTATCATCATTGATTTGGAAGCAGCTCTGGGTTTTTTAAGCTGAATCTCCCCCAGTGGGTTGTATCTTAATCACTCAGTATTTCAGCCTCGCTATACCCAGACTATAACCTAGCAACCGACTAATAGACCAGGATCTGGCTGGGAACAGCTCTATCTACTCCCAAATACCGCACAGAACAAATCAGTATGGAAATAGGACGGAGGAGCATGTGAAAAATACGAAAATTGTCAAAGGAGAAAATTATTCTCTGTCAGTAACTTAAAGGAGTACTGTAGGGGGGAAAAAGAGTCAAACTTACCCGGGGCTTCTAATGGTCCCCCGCAGACATCCTGTGTTGGCGCAGCCACTCACCGATGCATCGGCCCCGCCTCCAGTTCACTACTGGAATTTCTGACTTGAAAGTTAGCAAACCACTGCGCCTGCGCACTCGCGTCCTCCAACCCGCTGACGTCACCAGGAGCATACTGCACAGATGCAGACTGTACTGGGCCTGCACAATACACTCCTGGTGACGTCAGCGGGAGGGAGGGCGCGGCCGTATAGGCACAGAGGTTTTCGGACTTTAAAGTCTGAAATTCCAGACGTGAACCGGAGGCGGGTCCAGGGCATCGGTGAGTCGCTGCGCGGGCACAGGACATCTGCGGGGGGCCTATAGAATCCCTGAGTAAGTTCACCTCTTTTCCCTCCAATAGTAGTCATTTAAAGGATACCTTAGTCTAGTTGAACATTTAAAAAGGGGGGTGCCCTGCGCATGCATACGAAGTTTGTGATGTAGTGCCAAGCGTAGAGTAACGGGATCGAGGATGCTCCTACTGAGTAGGAGAGGGTAAAGGAAAAGGGATGAGGCTGCAACTTAAAGGAATACTGTAGGGGGTCGGGGGGAATGAGTTGAACTTACCCGGGGCTTTTAATGGTCCCCCGCAGGTATCCTGTGCCTGCGCAGCCACTCCCCGATGCTCCGGCCCCGCCTCCAGTTCACTTCTGGAATTTCAGACTTTAAAGTCTGAAAACCACTGCGCCTACATTGCCGTGTCCTCGCTCCTCCCGCTGATGTCACCAGGAGTGTACTGCGCAAACACAGACCATATTGGGCCTGCGCAGTACACTCCTGGTGCCATCAGCGAGAGCGAGGACACGTCCCTCTTTCAGGACTCATGTACAGATCTGTGTATAAATATATGTACTTTTCTACTGAAAAATGTGTTTACCAGACTCTAAACTTTATTCTCAGTTAAATTGATATATTTCTTACTTTCAAATGAAGTTACCGGGTCCCATAACTTCGGCCGGTCACAAGCGCAGTGCGCTCTCTCTAGCGGAGAATATTTTCCGCTGGAAAGAGGGAGGAAGCGCACTGCACTGGCTGAGACTGGCCGAGCCTACGGGACACGTTAACGAAAATGGAGAAGAAGGTGGACGGCGGCGTGGGAGCGATCTGTGTGGATGGGGCTGGAGGAAGCCCCAGGTATGTATAATACTTTGTAGATTCGTCATTCCTGGTTTCCTTTAATTCTGAATGCCTTGTGATATGCATGGCGAGGGGTGTGGTGGGGGTGTGATTATGGGTGTGGCAGGGGCATGTCTTAAAGTACCCCTCTTTCTTATCTCAAAAAGTTGGGAGGTATGAAATTGCATAGGCAGTGAGTTGACAATTATTCTGCAACTATCCACAAAGCTCATTTAATAATGGGCTGGTGCGTGCTGTTCACAGCTGCAAGTCGCGCACGGCCACAACCCATGTGTGCCCCCATCCAAGCATGCCCCGCACTGCATCCCGACCACTGCCTGAAGCCCGCCCACTCGCGCGCCACTCACTTAAATGGATGTACAAACACAGGAGCCTTGACCGCTACACTCCTCACAACCCCCTCCCCCCGTCACCTCTGCAAGCGCCGCCGCAACATTGCCCGTACGATCAGTGTGTGTGCGCACGCCCGCTATGCATACACGCCCACACAATGGTCGCGACACGCATGTATGCCACAATGGCCACGCACACGACCACCCCTGCACCCGTCCTCCCGTGCTGTCTAAAGTCCGCCCACGTGCCGTGCATGCGCGCTGGCCTAAACGCACGGAAACAGGAGGATGCAGGGACACATAGGATGCAACAGAGCACTGTGGACTAGCGCTAATATTGAATACTGTATACAGGGCTGGATTTCTCATAAGGCACTGTAGGTACATACCTACAGGCGCCTTATGTGGGAATGGCGGCCCCCTCCTCATATCATTTTCCTCAGGAGCTTACAGTCTAATCCAGTGGTTCCCAACCTTTTATGAGGTATCGCCCCTTAGGGGAAGACGACTCACCCCTGTCGCCCCCCTTCTCTTAGTACGGTATACCCTTACGCCAGGTGGTGGTGCCAGTGGAGGGGGTAGCGCTGTGACCTTGCCAGCTAAAAATAGCCGGTGACTCAACTACTTTGCGCCAATTCCCTTACCGGTGTAATGTCAGCTATTGCAGCCCCGCACGTTGTGCAGCCCCGCATGCACAGTAGGAGCCTGCGTCCCATTAAATTGTGCAGCCACGTAAAACGTCCTAAATATCTCCGCTTCCGCACCACGTACACTCCCGAAATTTTCAGGGGAGGGAGGGGACCCCCAGATCTAGCTCTGTGCCAAATTGCAGCCCCTGAGCCCCGCTGGTTCCCGAGACTGATTGCAGCAAACCTATCTCGGGAACTAGCGGGGCTCGGGGGCTGCAATTCGACACAGAGCTAGGTCTGGGGGTCCCCTCCCTCCCCTGAAAATTTCGGGAGTGTACGTGGTGCGGAAGCGGAGATATTTCAGGTAAATAATATCTAACTTCCCACTGAGCATGCGCGATACTCAGTGAGGAAGGCTGCTTCCGGGCTGGAATATCTGACATTACACCTCCAGCCACGGAACCAGCATGCGCGATACTCAGTGAGGAAGGCTGCTTCCGGGCTGCAATATCTGACATTACACCTCCAGCCCCGGAACCAGCATGCGCGATACTCAGTGAGGAAGGCTGCTTCCGGGCTGCAATATCTGACATTACACCTCCAGCCCTGGAACCAGCATGCGCGATACTCAGTGAGGAAGGCTGCTTCCGGGCTGCAATATCTGACATTACACCGGCGCGTGACCAACGAGCCCTGAGGAATTACGCAACTCTATCATGCACACTTGCATATTTTATACAGATCATATTTTTTGCCCATAATTTTCTTAAAAACGAGTGACACTGCGACACTTTATTTTTTCTGCCTTTTCATACTGATCGCCCCCCTGTCGCCCCCCACAAATTTACCGCCCCTCTTAGAACCCAAATCGCCCACCTGGGGGCGATCGCCCCCAGGTTGGGAACCACTGGTCTAATCTAATATCTAATACGATATGAGACAATGATTAGAGTGTAAGATTCTAAGGCCAGTTAGTGACATAAGGAAGGGATTACAGTTCAGAATATTTTACTTGGGGGTGTGGCCTGTGTTCAGGGGCGGAGTTTTGGGCACCAGAACGCCTGTGCCTACAGGCCTCTGAGTTGTAAATCTGGCCCAAACCGTATATCAAATATACATACCTCCCAACTTTTTGAGATGAGAAAGAGGGACACTTAAGGCACGCCCCTGCCACACCCCTGATCACACCTCCGCCACACCCCTAGCCACACATACCATAAAGATTCCATAAGAAAAATATGTTGTTTTATAAATCAAACCACACTGGTCCTTTCTATCCTGGTTCATTTTCCTTCATATTAACATTTTACAATTAGTAATATATCAATTTAAAGGATGGGAATAAAGTTTAGAGTCAAACACATTTTTTAGTAGAGAAATAAATATATTTACATAGAAAGAGGGACAAAGTCCTGAAAGAGGGACAAACGAGGAGGAAAAAGGGACAGAGGGACAGGGCTCCCAAAGAGGGACAGTTGGGAGCTATAAGATTCTAAGGCCAGTTAAGGACTTAAAGGGGTTCTTTAAGTAGGCAGTTAAAAAATGTGACAGATGACAGGTTTTGGGCCAGTCCATCTTTTTAAGGGGGATTCTCAGGGCTTTCTTTGTTTTCAACAGCATTTCCTGAACAGCAGTTTAACTGCAAAAATAGCAAGATACCAGCCGGCCTCCCTAATCACTTGCACACTATTATGTCAGTTAGATTTTGCAACTGTTGTTCAGGAAATGCTGTTAAAAACAAAGAAAGCCCTGAGAATCCCCCTTAAAAAGATAGACTGGCCCAAAACCTGTCATCTGTCACATTTTTTGCCTACTTTTTTCGCGAAAGAACCCCTTTAAGGAAAAGAAGTACAGTTCAGAATAGTTTTTACTTGGGGGTGTGGCCTGTGTTCAGGGGCGGAGTTAAGGGCACCAGAACGCCTGCGCCTACAGTTGTAAATCCGGACCTGACTGTAGATAATATATGATAAAAAAAAAGTGCATGTAAAAAAAAAATCATTGTTTCTTTCTGTATCTATATAGTATATGTTTCTATTCTCTATTGGGATTATCAGTAACAAAACTGAATATAATCTCTAATACGGTATCAGGAACTACTGGGCGATTTTTTTTGAGGCGGACATTTTCTAAGAGACCACCATCTCCAGAGACCGCCCCTGTGGGCTACAACAAAATGTCTGCCGCGGGAGGACAGCTCTGAGGGGGAGGAGGGAAGAGCCCCGCCCCCTCCCTCGCGCTCCCTCCCTCCCTCCGCCGTTCTGCTCTGTCAGCATTTTTCCCTCCTCTTTTCTCCCCGGAGAGCGGCGGACCAATAGAGAGAGAGAGAGAGCAGCGTGCACGCGCGCGCCGTCTCCTAGCAGCGTCTTGATCATTTTAACCAATGAGGCGACGAGTGGCTCCGGAGCCCAGCCTCGGCTGACCAATAGGGACGCGCGTTACGCACAGCGGATGGATGCGGCGCTGACTGTTGCCATGGGGATGCGGAGCGGCGTCCCTGGTGACGTCACGCAGAGACAGGCAATGGAGGATAGAGCGGGGAGGATAGCGGCGGAGGTGTGAGGTCAGCGCGGGCAGTCTGCGGGGGAGACCAGTCCTGTCCCCTCCCCCTTCTCCTGGAGGTCTATCCTGTATAATATCATATAGAGTCCATACAGCCAGGCTGGAGGATGGTGAAGCTGTCAGCCAAGTGCATTGTGGCAGGTGAGGCCAGGGCTTGCTGTGGGTGTGCTGCAGTGTGATGTGATGACCCCTAGAGGGTGTGTGACTAGCTGGGGGCACGTGACAGGCTGCAGGAGCTCATGCACCATCTCACTGAACGCACGCCATCCAATCAGTGCCACTATCAGTCACAGCGCGGAGGAGGGACGCAGCACCATGTTGGGATGGAGCAGGAGGAGGAGTGCAGGCGCCATCGCACCGAACGCACGCCATCCATTCGGCGCCACGGTCAGTAACAGCGCAGCGGAGGGACGCAGGACCATGTTCAATGGGGTAGAGGAGGAGCGCAGGCGCCACTGCACAGAACATACACCATCCAATCAGCGCCACAGTCAGTAACAGTGCGGCGGAGGGACGCTGTACCATGTTCAATAGTGTGGAGCAGGGGGGAGAGTGTGCAGGGCAGGAGTGCATGCGCTATCTTACCGAACACATGCCATTCAATCAGCGTCACAGTCGCTCACAGTGCAGCGGAGGGACGCAGCACCATGTTCAATGGGATGGAGCAGGAGGGGGTGTGTGCAGGGCAGGAGTGCAGGCGCCATCTCACCGAACGTATGCCATCCAATCTGCCACTATCAGTCACAGCGCGGAGGAGGGACGCAGCGCCATGTTCAATGGGATGGAGCAGGAGGGGGTGTGTGCAGGGCAGGAGCGCATGCACCATCTCACCGAACGCACTCGCCACTGTCAGTCACAGTGCAGCGGAGGGACGCAGCACCATGTTCAATGGGGTGGAACAGTAGGGGGTGTGTGCAGGGCAGGAGCGCATGCACCATCTCACCGAACGCACTCGCCACTGTCAGTCACAGCGCAGCGGAGGGCCGCAGCACCATGTTCGATGGGGTGGAGCAGGAGGGGGCATGTGCAGGGCAGGACACACCGCCGCGGACAATTAGAGCGGGATAGGGCAGGACACATCGCTGCGGCTAATCAGGGTGGGGTAGGGCAGGAGGGGGTGTATGCAGGACAGGACACCGCCGCAGCCAATCAGCGGGGTAAAGTAGGAAGGGGTGTGTGAAAGACACCGCCACAGCCAATCAGAGCGGGATAGGGAAGGAGGGGGTTGTGAAGAACACCGCCGCAGCCAATCAGAGCGGGGTAGGAGGGGGTGTGTGCAGGATGGAAAGTCACACCGCCATGGCCAATCAGAGCTGGGTAGGGCAGGAGGGGGCGTATAAAAAGAGGAATTCTTACTTGGGTAGAGACTGCATGATCAAGCTGGAAACACTATGGGGGAGGCCTTGCTAGAGGCTTACAATCTAAAGGGTGGGGGTAGATACTTAACAGCTACTCTAAAGCTATATCCTAATGGTACCCATACACTAGTTCAACTCTCTATCGATTACTGTGATCGAATCAGCTGTAAACAATGGTTAACGCAAACGTTAACTGATTTCCATCTGACATCGGTCGATTCAGTTGATTGGTCCAGATCGAACATTTTGCTCGATTGCCGGCGAGTCGGGATCGTGTTGCTAGCGGCGTTTGATTCGGTGACGACTGACGCAGCATAGGGGCAGTAATAGTATCACCTGTCCGCTGACGCGAGTCTCCGGGTCCATGCTGTCACTTTTTCCGGATGCCCTTCTTCTCCATGTCCTCTGCAATTCCTATCCCATCCTGTGACAAGTCAAAGTAGAGCGCCCTCTACTGTTTGAACTTGCCAAAGGACGGGACAGGAAGTGAAGAGGATGCCCTAGGAAGTGACAGCACGGACCTCGGGCCGGGGACTTTAGCCGGTAGACAGGTGACATTATTGCTGCTGGCCGGGGGAGCCCGAATGGGGGGAGGCCTGGTGGCAGCAAGACAGGTTTTGAATCGATTTCATGCTTAAAGAGACTCTGAAGCGAGAATAAATCTCGCTTCAGAGCTCATAGTCAGCAGGGGCATGTGTGCCCCTGCTAACACGCCGCTATCCCGTGGCTAAACGGGGGTCCCCTACCCCCCGAAATCCCCTCCGTGCAGCCGGGGATCTCTGCCTGATTGAGGCAGGGCTAACCGCTGCAGCCCTGCCCCACGCGCGTCTGTCAGCGCGTATCTCCGCCTCTCCCCCGCCCCTCTCAGTCTTCCTTCACTGAGAGGGGCGGGGGAGAGGCGGCGATGCGCCGCTGATAGACGCGATTGGAGGCAGGGCTGCAGCCGTTAGCCCTGCCTCTAGGAGCAGCAAAATCTACGACCAATTTGGTCATTGATTTTGCGGGGGGGGGGGCTAGTTTGGGGGTGAAGGGACCCCTGTTTAGCCGTGGGATAGCGGCATTTTAGCAGGGGCACACATGCCCCTGCTAACTATGAGCTCTGAAGCGAGAATTATTCTCGCTTCAGTGTCTCTTTAAATGTCCGTTTAATAAGATTCACTGGAACATTGTATCAGCTGGGTCCCGGTGCATAGATCTCCCCCTTGTAGAAAATGACCCTGGCCTGTTCTATATCTAGTATAGAAAAGGTAGGTATGGGGCTCTGGTGAATCTTATACAGACAACATGCTGGGGCATTCATGTTGACAATGACAGGCCAGGGTGGCTGACAGGGTAAAGTGTCAGCTTCCTGGCCGGAAGCTTTTTGTTCACAAATGCAGATGCCATCTTAATAGAGATTTTTAAATTCCTAAGCATTGGCAGTGATGAGATGCCCTTTATGTTACATACTTTCAATCAACAAAATTGTAATATGCAAATTAGAGGAGTCTGAGGAATCGGAGGATTTTTGCTCTGACTCCACAGCCCTGTTGTTAAAGGATGTCTGAGCCCAAAAGAAAATGTAAAAACGGGGGGAGCAGGCACCTGTAGTGGGCTCTCCTCATGCCCATCCCACCCCCCGCTTTCCTCCGGCATCATCCGATCCTCCCTACCAACCCTCCGAAGCTACTTCCTGGTTGGGAAGATTGGCAAATACTGCGCAGGCGCTGCCCTGTGGGGCGAATCCTTAATCGCACAACCGTGGCCCGGAGCGCTCTGTGCATGCACACTAGGTCACAGCTACATTGCACGCATGCACAGAGCGCTCACGGCTGCAGGTGCACGATCAAGGACGAGTGTCGTCAGGCATAGTCTGCGCAGTCTTTGCCAGAAGTAAGCACTTGAACTCCATAACCCCACTGCATATCCTGTTGTCATGTGGTGTCACAGGGAACAGGCGCCCCCGGTGGCCATGGAGAAAGGTGCGGCATACAGGAGAAGGCATGCCAGCAGACAGGTGAGCCTGCGACAACACTTACCACGTCCCGGGTTGAATGCTTGTTGCCCAGTAATAAATTAGGCAGACCTGCACTGTATGGTGATGATGCTGCTGCTGCTGTTGCTGCATTGGATTGGTCCCTTTTTTACCATCCCTACTGATGGCTCCTCTAGAAGGAAGAAATGGGGTGCTGCATCATTAGGCTGACACAGGGCACCCGCCTGCACCATTGGGAGGGAAGTAAGGCCGGCTATTATCATGTGATCTCATCTTAGAGCATTTTATCTTGAATTGTCTTCAGTAAATGCTCAGTTAAGTTTCCAACACGTTTGAGGGTGAAAATCCACAGAAATAATTTATTTAAATCCTGGAAATAATATATATGCACAGGAGTGCCATTTTTTTATTTGCATGTAATCATTATTTTAAATTTATTGTGCATAAAATGTTTTAAAGGGACTCCGAGCACCTCTCATGGGCATGCCTTTAAAGAGACTCCGACTAGTGCAAAGCACTTAGGGCCCATTTCCACGATCGCGAATTCGCATGTGTTTTTTGCATGCGAATTCGCATAGCAATACAAGTGAATGGGACTGTTTCCACTTGTCAGAATTCCTTTGCGTTTTTCTGTGCAGAAAAAATTTGCATGGCAGAGCCATCAGAATTCGCATACCGCGTATAAAACCAATGGAAAATCACACCAGCACTGCCATGGTTAAATCCGTATACATCGTCATCCATGCGAATTCGCATGAAAATTCGCATAGACCCGCATGCGAAATTCGCATCCGCATGCGAATTTTTCCCGCAACGATTCCCACCGCACAAGTGGAAATGCAGCCTTAAAGATGCATACATTTCTGTAGCTTGTGCTCTCCTCTTTCATTTAATGCCTGAATCGACGTTCTACACCAAATCATTTTCGTTCGATTTCAATTTAAAAATCGCGGCTGCCATCTTGGCTATGTTATAACTTCCGGGTCACCCCTGTCTTCTCTGTTAGAGAAGTGCATCACTGAATGAAGCAGGAAGAGGAAGTGACATACATGGCCATTGCAAGAGGCTCCTCCAGAGGGGTTAAAGCACGACTTTGTTGGAAGTTGTCTGTCTTAAAGAGACTCTGTAACATCAAAAACATCCCCTGGGGGGTACTCACCTCGGGTGGGGGATGCCTCGGGATCCTAATAAGGCTTCCCTCGCCGTCCTCTGTCCCACGGGGGTCTCGCTGCAGCCCTCCGAACAGCCGGCGACAGACCCGACTGTAATTCCAATATTTACCTTTGCTGGCTCCAGCGGGGGCGCTGTGGCTGCTTTCCTCTCCGAACTACACGGAAATACCCGATCTCAGTCGGGTCCGCTCTACTGCGCAGGCGCAGGAAACTTGCGCCTGCGCAGTAGAGCAGACCCGACGGCGATCGTGTATTTCCGCCTACTTCGGAGCCGACAGCCACCAGAGCGCCTGCGCAGGAGCCGGGAAGGTAAATAATGACGTCATCTTGTACGAAGGGCTGCAGCAAGACCCCTGAGGGACGGAGGACGGCGTGGGAAGCCTCATTAGGATCCTGAGGCTTCCCCCACCAGAGGTGAGTATCCCCCAGGGGACGTTTTGACGTTACAGATCCTCTTTAAAGGCATACCCATGAGAGGTGCTCGGAGTCCCTTTAAACCAGCCGCCGCAACACTTCATACATCTTCAGTGACCTCCAGCTGCCTTATCACTGCTAACCAGCTTGGAACCCTTAGTCTTATGAGCATGGAGGAAGGAAAGTGAGTATTCTGAAACCACGCCTCTCTGCTGACTCATAGCCTATTGGTAGGTGTCGCGTCAGACTGACTGCAAGGGGAGTGCAATGCATATGCAATACTCCTTATTTATTTTGCAAAAACATTTTGTAGGAAATTATTTTTCAGCATAATTGATTTAAAATGTTCTAAAATTTGCAAATGAAAAAATATGCCCTTAATGTCGGATGAAACTCCATATACGCTTAATAAAAAAAATCCATCCATTTAGAAATTACTGATTTAGTTTACCTAGCCGGTTGCTTTCAATGTTCACCGTCAGAATTAAGAGAGATGTCATATGAAAAAAAAAAAAAAAAAAAATTATATATATATATATATATAATTTTTTTTTTTTTTTTTTTTTTTTGCTGGCTTCCATCTTTACTGTTTTTCTGTGATGCCAAAAGTGACATCACTTCTGCCCTTTTTTTTTATTTTCAACCCAGCTGATTACTGCCACATCTTACTGTCCCTCCCACAGCAACATCACTGTGTAAGCTCTGCAAAGGGAGAGCGTTATTCAATTACCTTCTGGTCATAGTGTCCTAATCTTATCCGAAATAGGAAGCTTTCTGTTATTTGCATGCTAAAATAAATGTGTTACTGTAGCTAAAACAAAAACAACTTTCCACAATTCTACTGGTGCTGCACGGTTTCTACAGTTAGGTACAGGCACCCAGACCAGGTAAAAAGAAAATAAAAATGGGGACATATAGGGACCTATTTAAAAATAAAATAAAATATGTATGTATGTATGTATATATATATATATATATATATATATATATATATATATATATATATATATATATATATATATTATACATATATACATACACACATACATATACACACACACACACACACACACACACAGTGGAGGAAATAATTATTTGACCCCTCACTGATTTTGTAAGTTTGTCCAATGACAAAGAAATGAAAAGTCTCAGAACAGTATCATTTCAATGGTAGGTTTATTTTAACAGTGGCAGATAGCACATCAAAAGGAAAATCGAAAAAATAACCTTAAATAAAAGATAGCAACTGATTTGCATTTCATTGAGTGAAATAAGTTTTTGAACCCCTACCAACCATTAAGAGTTCTGGCTCCCACAGAGTGGTTAGACACTTCTACTCAATTAGTCACCCTCATTAAGGACACCTGTCTTAACTAGTCACCTGTATAAAATACACCTGTCCACAGAATCAATCAATCAAGCAGACTCCAAACTCTCCAACATGGGAAAGACCAAAGAGCTGTACAAGGATGCCAGAGACAAAATTGTAGACATGCACAAGGCTGGAATGGGCTACAAAACCATTAGCAAGAAGCTGGGAGAGAAGGTGACAACTGTTGGTGCGATTGTTCGAAAATGGAAGGAGCACAAAATGACCATCAATCGACCTCGCTCTGGGGCTCCACGCAAGATCTCACCTCGTGAGGTGTCAATGGTTCTGAGAAAGGTGAAAAAGCATCCTAGAACTACACGGGGGGAGTTGGTGAATGACCTCAAATTAGCAGGGACCACAGTCACCAAGAAAACCATTGGAAACACATTACACCGCAATGGATTAAAATCCTGCAGGGCTCACAAGGTCCCCCTGCTCAAGAAGGCACATGTGCAGGCCCGTCTGAAGTTTGCCAATGAACACCTGAATGATTCTGTGAGTGACTGGGAGAAGGTGCTGTGGTCTGATGAGACCAAAATAGAGCTCTTTGGCATTAACTCAACTCGCTGTGTTTGGAGGAAGAAAAATGCTGCCTATGACCCCCAAAACACCGTCCCCACCGTCAAGCATGGGGGTGGAAACATTTTGCTTTGGGGGTGTTTTTCTGCTAAGGGCACAGGACAACTTAATCGCATTAACGGGAAAATGGACGGAGCCATGTATCGTGAAATCCTGAACGACAACCTCCTTCCCTCTGCCAGGAAACTGAAAATGGGTCGTGGATGGGTGTTCTAGCACAACAATGACCCAAAACATACAGCAAAGGCAACAAAGGAGTGGCTCAAGAAGAAGCACATTAAGGTCATGGAGTGGCCTAGTCAGTCTCCGAACCTTAATCCAATAGAAAACCTATGGAGGGAGCTCAAGCTCAGAGTTGCACAGAGACAGCCTCGAAACCTTAGGGATTTAGAGATGATCTGCAAAGAGGAGTGGACCAACATTCCTCCTAAAATGTGTGCAAACTTGGTCATCAATTACAAGAAACGTTTGACCTCTGTGCTTGCAAACAAGGGTTTTTCCACTAAGTATTAAGTCTTTTATTGTTAGAGGGTTCAAAAACTTATTTCACTCAATGAAATGCAAATCAGTTGCAATCTTTTATTTAAGGTTATTTTTTCGATTTTCCTTTTGATGTGCTATCTGCCACTGTTAAAATAAACCTACCATTGAAATTCTAGTGTTCTGAGACTTTTCATTTCTTTGTCATTGGACAAACTTACAAAATCAGTGAGGGGTCAAATAATTATTTCCTCCACTCTCTCTCTCTCTCTCTCTCTCTATATATATATATATATATATATATATATATATATATATATATATATATATATATATATATATATATATATATATATATATATATATATATATATATTCAGATTACCGGATTTATGAATCAAGTTTGCCCTACCTGTTTCCGATATTCTCTACATTGTGTTGCGTAACCTTCCCCCGCTCTCGTCGGAGGTTTCCCGCGCCCGCAGGATACACTTCCTCCCGAGGTGAGCAAGAAAAAGTCGCAGTAATCGCAGGATTCTCTTTACGTGAGACAGAATCACAACCACTTATTGGCCTAAAGTGCTGGAGAAAGCGTTGACGTGGCGTAGCGGCTGTTTGATTATACACATTATCATATTGTGTGCGGAACGCACAATGGCACGCGGCAGGGTACGTGATTTCATGGGGAAGGAAATTGCACGTCTCGAGAAAGGGAGCTCTGAGTGCCTTTAAACAGACAAGAGAGCAGAATTACCCTCGTAATTACAGACCCCCGAAGAGTTTATCGCTCGCGTATTAAGGAAGGAAAGAGCCCTTTATTGGGAAAGAAAAACACAGCCGACCTGAGATTTTCTTCTCTTCCCAGCCAGGGAGATTTAGCAGCTCACTCTGACTTTTCACTGGTTAAATTAAATGACACATAAACATGCCTTTTATTTACCGGCGCTTGCGGTGTGTGCTTGACTCGCGTAAGACGATCTATGTACATAGGCCCAGCTAATACAGCGCTATACCCCACTCCATATACACACCATGCTCTCTGTATTATAGGCCCAGCTAATACAGCGCTATACCCCACTCTATATACACACCATGATCTCTGTATTATAGGCCCAGCTAATACAGCTCTATACCCCACTCTATATACATACCATGATCCCTGTATTATAGGCCCAGCTAATACAGCACTATACCCCACTCTATATACATACCATGATCTCTGTATTATAGGCACAGCTAATACAGTACTATACCCCACTCTATATACACACCATGATCTCTGTATTATAGGCCCAGCTAATACAGCGCTATACCCCACTCTATATACACACCATGATCTCTGTATTATAGGCCCAGCTAATACAGCGCTATACCCCACTCTATATACACACCATGGTCTCTGTATTATAGGCCCAGCTAATACAGCACTATACCCCACTCTATATACACACCATGATCTCTTTATTATATAGGCCCAGCTAATACAGCGCTATACCCCACTCTATATACATACCATGATCTCTGTATTATAGGCCCAGCTAATACAGCGCTATACCCCACTCTATATACACACCATGATCTCTGTATTATAGGCCCAGCTAATAGAGCGCTATACCCCACTCTATATACATACCATGATCTCTGTATTATAGGCCCAGCTAATACAGCACTATACCCCACTCTATATACATACCATGATCTCTGTATTATAGGCCCAGCTAATACAGCGCTATACCCCACTCTATATACACACCATGATCTCTGTATTATAGGCCCAGCTAATACAGCGCTATACCCCACTCTATATACACACCATGATCTCTGTATTATAGGCCCAGCTAATACAGCACTATACCCCACTCTATATACATACCATGATCTCTGTATTATAGGCCCAGCTAATACAGCGCTATACCCCACTGTATATACACACCATGATCTCTGTATTATAGGCCCAGCTAATACAGCGCTATACCCCACTCTATATACACACCATGATCTCTGTATTATAGGCCAGCTAATACAGCTCTATACCCCACTCTATATACATACCCTGATCTCTGTATTATAGGACCAGCTAATACAGCACTATACCCCACTCTATACACACCATGATCTCTGTATTATAGGCCCAGCTAATACAGCACTATACCCCACTCTATATACACACCATGATCTCTGTATTATAGGCCCAGCTAATACAGTACTATACCCCACTCTATATACACACCATGATCTCTGTATTATAGGCCCAGCTAATACAGCGCTATACCCCACTCTATATACATACCATGATCTCTGTATTATAGGCCCAGCTAATACAGCACTATACCCCACTCTATATACACACCATGATCTCTGTATTATAGGCCCAGCTAATACAGCACTATACCCCACTCTATATACACACCATGATCTCTGTATTATAGGCCCAGCTAATACAGCGCTATACCCCACTCTATACACACCATGATCTCTGTATTATAGGCCCAGCTAATACAGCACTATACCCCACTCTATACACACCATGATCTCTGTATTATAGGCCCAGCTAATACAGCACTATACCCCACTCTATATACACACCATGATCTCTGTATTATAGGCCCAGCTAATACAGCACTATACCCCACTCTATACACACCATGATCTCTGTATTATAGGCCCAGCTAATACAGCACTATACCCCACTCTATATACACACCATGATCTCTGTATTATAGGCCCAGCTAATACAGCACTATACCCCACTCTATACACACCATGATCTCTGTATTATAGGCCCAGCTAATACAGCACTATACCCCACTCTATATACACACACCATGATCTCTGTATTATAGGCCCAGCTAATACAGCGCTATACCCCACTCTATATACACACACCATGATCTCTGTATTATAGGCACAACTAATACAGTGCTATACCCCACTCTATATACACACCATGATCTCTGTATTATAGGCCCAGCTAATACAGCGCTATACCCCACTCTATATACACACCATGATCTCTGTATTATAGGCCCAGCTAATACAGCACTATACCCCACTCTATATACACACCATGATCTCTGTATTATAGGCCCAGCTAATACAGCGCTATACCCCACTCTATATACACACCATGATCTCTGTATTATAGGCCCAGCTAATACAGCGCTATACCCCACTCTATATACACACCATGATCTCTGTATTATAGGCCCAGCTAATACAGCGCTATACCCCACTCTATATACACACCATGATCTCTGTATTATAGGCCCAGCTAATACAGCACTATACCCCACTCTATATACACACCATGATCTCTGTATTACAGGCCCAGCTAATATAGCGCTATACCCCACTCTATATACACACCATGCCCTCTGTATTATAGGCCCAGCTAATACAGTGCTATACCCCACTCTATATACACACCATGATCTCTGTATTATAGACCCAGCTAATACAGCGTTATATCTCACTCTATATACACACCATGATCTCTGTATTATAGGCCCAGCTAATACAGCGCTATACCCCACTCTATATACACACCATGATCTCTGTATTATAGGCCCAGCTAATACAGCACTATACCCCACTCTATATACACACCATGATCTCTGTATTATAGGCCCAGCTAATACAGCGCTATACCCCACTCTATATACACACCATGATCTCTGTATTATAGGCCCAGCTAATAGAGCGCTATACCCCACTCTATATACACACCATGATCCCTGTATTATAGGCCCAGCTGTATAATATTATACACGCTAAACCCTGCTCTATATACACTGCTCAAAAAAATAAAGGGAACACTACAATAACCACTTTGCATCCAGACCTTGATATTCTTATGGACTAGGGCAGTTTTTACTATTTAGCTATGTCTATATTTAATCAGCAATAACTTTCTCGCTACTTATGACACCTAAATGAAATATATATATTGTCTTTTTTTTTTTAAAAGACAAACTAGTCTTTCATTGTATGACATTTTTTTTCCCTCGAACAATTTTGACTTCTATACATTTTAATGGGAAAAAGAAAAAAAAAATAGAAAAACACATTATTTCTCAGTTTTACCAATTCCAGTTGAATTAGTTACTGGCCCTGGTGCAGTATAATCACGGTCTGGGAAAACTTCACTTGACGTCCCAGGGCCTCGAATACACGTCTTCAATGGGCTCCCCTCACCGCCCGTTAGCGGGGAGATGAATGAATGGGAATGTAGTTCCCATTCATTAATCTAAGTCCTCGTGGCAATGAACGCCGGCATATATTAGATGCCTGCGTCATTGTATCTTCCAGAAGTTAGAGTGTCACGCTTTCTTTAGATTCATGTACTTACGTATGTGAATCGGAAATAATGAGTGGGACATCTTGTGGCTGAATAGTAAAACGACATCTAAACAGATTTAAATTAATAAAAATACCTACACTTACATCTAAAATAACTCCCTCCCACACTCCCCCATAGTACCCAAACATTTTTTTTGTATAGAAAAAACATAAATACATAAATAGTTGCCTTAGGGACTGAACAAGAGGGTATATTACTGTTATTTTTTTAATTTGTGGGCTTATTATTAGTCATGGACGCAAAACGGAAAAAATGCACCTTTTATTTCCAAATAAAATATTGGTGCCATACATTATACTAGAGAAATATTTTAAACGTTGCAATAACCAGGACAAATGGGCAAATAAAATGTGTGGGTTTTATCTACAGTAGAATGTTTTATTTTAACACTATAATGACCGAGAACTGAGAAATAATTTTTCCATTTTTTTTTTCTTATTATTCCAATTAAAGAGTAACTGTCAGGCTGCAAAAGCTAATTTAAACCTCTATTCTCCTGAGTTAAACAGTTTAGAAGGAAGCCAAAAAGGCAATACTGAAGTTAAAAATCTCTCTTAGGCCCAGTGCACACCGAGCGGTTTTTGGAGCGATCCGCCGGCCGCATCCGCCTGGAAAAATGCTTGGCTAATATATTGCAATGGGATGGTGCACACCGGCGGTTTGAGGTTTTTGCCAAGCCGCAAACGCGCCTCCTGCTGCGCGTTTGCGGTTTGCTAAAAAACCTCAAACCGCCGGTGTGCACCACACATTGAAATACAATAGCCAAGCGTTTTCACTGGCTGATGCGGCTGGTGGATCGCATACAAAATCCGCTTGGTGTGCACCCGGCCAAATATCTGCTCTCTGCTCCCAAAACCGCTAGCGTTTTGACGATCTGCTAGCGGTTTTGGTGTGCACTGGGCCTTACTATGATGTGTGCTGAACAGCAAGGCTGTTATTCCCAAGCTCTTAAGGACGCCAGCAGGACGCATAACAGATACTGCAAAGCATTCTGGGGCTTCCTCTTCTCCCCACTGCAGTACCTTGGGTCATACCTCTTCATTTCCCTATCACGCCCTAAGGCTGCTTTCACAGTGGGAAGTTACAGGCTCATGTTACAGCAGCTTGTAACAGCAGCCAGCACTGAAAAATCACAGGGCACATGTTCAGTTAGAGTATACTGCATGAGTCCGCTATTGTTCCTAGCCACATGGCTAATTAATATTCACTGCACAGTAGTGTTGTCCATTAGGATCTTTTTTGTGAGTGGAATCATCAGGAAGCAGGGAGGACATGACATCACAATTGTCTTCATAGGAGACAGACAAACATGGAACCTGCCATGAGCTGTCAGGAGCATCATTCTCTGCAAATACTATATAAAAATTCTGTGAAATCCAAACGTGGACAGTGAAATGCATATGTAATGTAAGTACAGCCAATATTTAGCTACTGATATATGTGTTTTTAGACCCTATACCTAACAGCTCCTCTTTAAAATGCACTTAGAATAAAATAATTCTTAGCATAATGTACCTCCCAAAGAAAGCCTAATTGGTGGCGAAAAAAACAAGATATAGATCATTTTGTTGTGATTAGTAGTGATTAAGTTATTGGTGAAAGAATGGGAGGAGCGCTGACAGGTGAAAATTACTCTGGTCCTAAAGGGGTAAAAACCCCTCGGTGGTCAAGTGGTTAAAAATAAAAAGTGCTACTGTAGATATAAAACACATTTTGTTTGGCTGTTTTAGATTATGTTCCTGCCACAATTTATGGTGAGGATATTTGATTCAGAAATAATGCTACAGTGAGTGTTTTTCTCAATGAACTGAGAAAATAAAAAGTATTATTAATGTTATTGGTTCAGGGAACATATTTTCCCTTTCACCAATTAGTGCTACAGCAGATAGTGCCCGGGGTGTGCACAGATGGAAGCCCAATTGTGCACAGCTGTGGTTTCAGCTACAAGACTTATATCTACGTCCTTGTGGCTTAGATAAAGTCACAGAGGACGTAGATATACAGTTGTGGTGGATAAAGTGGTTGAACAACACAATGTAACGCCACTTCAATCACACTTCTGTGATATCAAACTGTCCAGTTGGGTAACAACACTGGTGAATTTCACATGCTGTTGTGCAAACGGAATAGACAACAGGTGGAAATTATAGGCAATTAGTAAGACCTCCCCAATAAAGGAGAGATTCTGCAGGTGGTGACCACAGACCACTGCTCAGTTCCTGAGCTTTCTGGCTGATGTTTTGGTCATCTTTGAATGCTGTCAGTGCTTTCACTCCAATGCTGGCGGTGCTTTCACTCCAATGCTGGCGGTGCTTTCACTCCACTGCTGGCGGTGCTTTCACTCCACTGCTGGCGGTGCTTTCACTCCACTGCTGGCAATGCTTTCACTCCACTGCTGGCGGTGCTTTCACTCCACTGCTGGCGGTGCTTTCACTCCACTGCTGGCGGTGCTTTCACTCCACTGCTGGCGGTGCTTTCACTCCACTGCTGGCGGTGCTTTCACTCCACTGCTGGCGGTGCTTTCATTCCACTGCTGGCGGTGCTTTCACTCCACTGCTGGCGGTGCTTTCACTCCACTGCTGGCGGTGCTTTCACTCCACTGCTGGCGGTGCTTTCACTCCACTGCTGGCGGTGCTTTCACTCCACTGCTGGCGGTGCTTTCACTCCACTGCTGGCTGTGCTTTCACTCCACTGCTGGCTGTGCTTTCACTCCACTGCTGGCGGTGCTTTCACTCCACTGCTGGCGGTGCTTTCACTCCACTGCTGGCGGTGCTTTCACTCCACTGCTGGCGGTGCTTTCACTCCACTGCTGGCGGTGCTTTCACTCCACTGCTGGCGGTGCTTTCACTCCACTGCTGGCGGTGCTTTCACTCCACTGCTGGCGGTGCTTTCACTCCACTGCTGGCGGTGCTTTCACTCCACTGCTGGCGGTGCTTTCACTCCACTGCTGGCGGTGCTTTCACTCCACTGCTGGCGGTGCTTTCACTCCACTGCTGGCGGTGCTTTCACTCCACTGCTGGCGGTGCTTTCACTCCACTGCTGGCGGTGCTTTCACTCCACTGCTGGCGGTGCTTTCACTCCACTGCTGGCGGTGCTTTCACCCCACTGCTGGCGGTGCTTTCACCCCACTGCTGGCGGTGCTTTCACCCCACTGCTGGCGGTGCTTTCACCCCACTGCTGGCGGTGCTTTCACCCCACTGCTGGCGGTGCTTTCACCCCACTGCTGGCGGTGCTTTCACTCCACTGCTGGCGGTGCTTTCACTCCACTGCTGGGGGTGCTTTCACTCCACTGCTGGGGGTGCTTTCACTCCACTGCTGGGGGGGCTTTCACTCCACTGCTGGCGGTGCTTTCACTCCAGGGGTAGCATGATGATTTGTATTATTTCTGTTCCAGGTTTGGAGATGCTTCAGTATTTCGGGGCACCCAATATTGTACGTTCCACCCATTCATATTTAATCCATCCTTCCTGTATAGACAGATCAATGAAATACGATTAATTGTCACCGGCTCCTGTTAGAATAGCACCATTGGCTACAAATCTCGGCATCTTTAACATATATAACGTATCTGACAATGTTATTAATGGCTTATCTTTGTGTGGCAGTTTTAGGTTTGTGTTTAATGACCCTTTAAATAGTATTGTAGATGGCCGCACATGCTTCAATGCAGCAAATGGATCCCTGGCTAGAGGCTTGTAGACTACAGCGAGCGTCTGGCCTGTGCATGCTGGATGCAGCGAGGATATATGGATGAAACTTATCACATCTAATGACTTCCCCATCGCAAACGGGGCCAATTATACGTGGAAATTGTGGCCGAGATGCTTATTATTAATTCATAAAGTTCCATGCTTATAGTGCCTGATAAAAGACAACTGTAGTAAGAAGAACATGTAGGCTGCCATATTTATTTCCTGTTAAACAATACCAGTTGCCTGGCAGCCCTGTTGGTCTATGTGGCTGCAGTAGTGTCAATAACACCAGAAAGCAAGCATGCAGATCTGCCAATAATGCAAGAAACGCCTGGTCTGCCGCATGCTTGTTCAGGGGCTATGGCTAAAAGTATTAGAGACAGGATCAGCAGGACTGCCAGGCAACTGGTATTGATTAAAAGGAAATAAATATGGCAGCCTCCATATTCCTCTGACTTCAGTTGTCCTTTAAGCTGGCCATACATTTATAGATTGTCAACTGACATGGCAAAACAATTGCTTTCCTTCTGAAAGGAATCAGTTCAGGAAAGAATCGATTAGTACCATTCCTTGCACATAGATTTTCAATAGATTTAAGCAGGAAATCTATTGAAAAGCGATGGAACTGCAGGGCTGCACTGTTCAATGCAATACAACACTATGGGTCGTGGATCTACTACCACTTCTGCCCCGCCCCCAATAAACCTAGGTCTTCTGTCCTGTCCGATCAATCGATACTTTTGATTGAATTGTCAGAATCAACCAAAGATCGATTAGACATTTTGGGGGAATTATTCCCTGTAGAACAGGGGTGTCAAACTCAAAACTACAAATTGGGCCAAAATTGAGCTGTGGGACCATGTCGTGAGCCAACCTTAATGTCTAGTGGCCACTTCCCTCCCTTATACAGTTCCCTGGTGTCTAGTGCCTCCCTCCTTTCCCTATACAGTTCCCTGGTGTCTAGTGCCTCCCTCCCTCCCTTATACAGTTCCCTGGTGTCTAGTGCCTCCCTCCCTCCCTTATACAGTTCCCTGGTGTCTAGTGCCTCCCTCCTTTCCCTGTACAGTTCCCTGGTGTCTAGCGTCTCCCTCCTTTCCCTATACAGTTCCCTGGTGTCTAGTGCCTCCCTCCCTCCCTTATACAGTTCCCTGGTGTCTAGTGCCTCCCTTCTTCCCCTCTACAATTCCCTGGTTTCTAGTGCCTCCCTCCCATATACAGTTCCCTGGTGTCTAGTGCCTCCTCTCTCCCCTATACAGTTTCCTAATGTCTAATGCCGCCTCCATCTCCTATACAGTTCCCTGGTGTCTAGTGCCTCCCTCCTTCCCCTGTACAGTTCCCTGGTGTCTAGTGCTTCCCTCCTTCCCCTTTAGTGTCTCCTGGTGTCTAGTGGCCCTCTTCCCTCATCTATACAGTTCCCTGGTAATTAGTGCTTTCTCCCTCCCCATATGGCTTCCCTGGTGATCTAAGGCTTACCCTCCAATATAGCTTCTCTGGTGGTCTAGAGTGGGCCAAACATAATGCAAAGTGGGGAAACCACCTGAGGGCCAAATATGATGTCTCCGAGGGCCAGATTTGGCCCACAAGCCGGAGTTTGACACATATGCTGTAGATCAAACAAATCTGTAAGGAATTAAATGGGAAAATCAAGAAGTGTGTGTGTGGGCACCTCAAAGCTATGATGTGTATTATTATTATTATTGATTTGGTTTGTGATAGAGGTGGTCATCGGGTTGCTAATTATTTTAAATTGATGCTAATTTTATGGATATTTATGTAGCTTGGCAACTATACGCAGCAGCCACGGCATTTGATTGGTCCTTTTTCCAAGCTACCTAAGTTTCCATAAAATTAGCATCAACTCAGAATAATTTGCATCTCATTAACCATGCCTAGTGTGTAAGATAGAAACATAGAGTTGAAACTACAAAGTAACTCCGGTTTCCTCCCACATCTCAAAAACATACAGATAAGTGATTTGGCTTCCCACTAAATTGGCCCTAGACTACAATGGACATTTGACTATGGTAGGATTAGAGTGTGAGCTCCTCTGAGGACAGTCAGTGACTTGACTGTGTACTCTGTAATGTGCTGCAGAAGATGTCAGTGCTATATAAATACATAATAATAATATGGTAGGACATTAGACTATGACTATGGTAGGATTAGATTGTGAGCTCCTCTGAGGACAGTCAATGACATGACTATGTACTCTGTAATGTGCGGCAGAAGATGTCAGTGCTATATAAATACATAATAATAATATGGTAGGACATTAGACTATGACTATGGTAGGATTAGAGTGTCAGCTCCTCTGAGGACAGTCAGTGACATGACTATGTAGTCTGTACAGTGCTGCAGGAGATGTCAGTGCTATATAAATACATAATAATAATATGGTAGGACATTAGACTATGACTATGGTAGGATTAGAATGTGAGCTACTCTGAGGACAGTCAGTGACATAACTATGTACTCTGTAATGTGCTGCGGAAGATGTCAGTGCTATATAAATACATAATAATGGTATGGTAGGACATTAGACTATGACTATGGTAGGATTAGAGTGTGAGCTCCTCTGAGGGCAGTCAGTGACATGACTATGTGCTCTGTACAGTGCTGCAGGAGATGTCAGTGCTATATAAATACATAATAATAATATGGTAGGACATTAGACTGTGACTATGGTAGGATTAGAGTGTCAGCTCCTCTCAGGACAGTCAGTGACATGGCTATGTACTCTGTACAGTGCTACAGGAGATGTCAGTTCTATATAAATACATAATAATAATATGGTAGGACATCAGACTATGACTATAGTAGGATTAGAGTGTGAGCTCCTCTGAGGACAGTCAGTGACATGACTATGTACTCTGTAAGGTGCTGCAGAAGATGTCAGTGCTATATAAATACATAATAATAATAATAATATGGTAGGACATTAGACTATGACTATGGTAGGATTAGAGTGTCAGCTCCTCTGAGGACAGTCAGTGACATGACTATGTACTCTGTAAGGTGCTGCAGAAGATGTCAGTGCTATATAAATACATAATAATAATATGGTAGGACATCAGACTATGACTATGGTAGGATTAGAGTGTCAGCTCCTCTCAGGACAGTCAATGACATGGCTATGTACTCTGTAATGTGCTGCAGGAGATTTTAGTTCTATATAAATACATAATAATAATATGGTAGGACATTAGACTATGACTATGGTAGGATTAGAGTGTGAGCTCCTCTGAGGACAGTCAGTGACATGACTATGTACTCTGTAAAGTACTGCAGAAGATGTCAGTGCTATATAAATACATAATAATAGTATGGCAAAACATTAGACTAGAAAGCTGAATGGTGTAGGATAGACTGACAATTTCTTGATTTATAGACCCAAGCATCTTTTTCAATCATATTTGGGGATATTGGACGCACATCAAATTTTTCAAATGTTCCAAAAAACAAAAAGTCGAAAAAAATCAATTTTAAGTCTTGAAATTAAAAAATGATATTAAAAAATTGTATTGTGTGTTGCCAACTTTTAGAGGAGTCCTTGAAGCCTTGGCAAATTATTATTATTGTTGTTATTATCATTATTGTCATGAGGAATTGAAGATCTTTTCCCTTGATTGCTGCTTATCTTATCTGCACGTTTATGAAAAAAATGGTAATCAGAAGTGTTAGTGAATTGTCGTTCAGCTCCCCCTGACTGCGCGATCAGAAGCCCCAGTAAGGGCTGCTGCACACCAAGAGGGCTTCTGAGCGCTTTTAAAAACGCCTGCACTTTGATAAGCGCTTGGCTATAGAGTTGGGCCGAACGGTTCGCCTGCGAACGGTTCAATGCGAACTTCAGTGGTTCGCGTTCGCGTCCCGCAGGCGAACCTTTGCGGAAGTTCGGTTCGCCCCATAATGCACATGGAGGGTCAACTTTGACCCTCTACATCACAGTCAGCAGGCCCAGTGTAGCCAATTAGGCTACACTAGCCCCTGGAGCCCCACCCCCCCTTATATAAGGCAGGCAGCGGCGGCCATTACGGCCACTCGTGTGCCTGCATTAGTCAGAGTAGGGCGAGCTGCTGCAGACTGTCTCTCAGGGAAAGATTAGTTAGGCTTAGCTTGTTCCTGTCTGGCTGCATACCTGTGCTGTGAACCCACCACTGCATACCTGTGCTGTGAACCCACCACTGCATACCTGTGCTGTGAACCCACCACTGCATACCTGTTCTGTTCAGTGGACCCGCCACTGTATACCTGTTCATTGAACCCACCACTGCATACCTGTGCTGTGAACCCACCACTGCATACCTGTGCTGTGAACCCACCACTGCATACCTGTGCTGTGAACCCACCACTGCATACCTGTTCTGTTCAGTGGACCCGCCACTGCATACTTGTTCTGTTTAGTGAACCGCCACTGTATACCTGTTCTGTTTAGTGAACCCGCCACTGCATACCTGTTCTGTTCAGTGGACCCGCCACTGCATACCTGTTCTGTTTAGTGAACCCGCCACTGCATACCTGTTCTGTTCAGTGGACCCGCCACTGCATACCTGTTCTGTTTAGTGAACCGCCACTGTATACCTGTTCTGTTTAGTGAACCCGCCACTGCATACCTGTTCTGTTCAGTGGACCCGCCACTGCATACCTGTTCTGTGAACCCGCCACTGTATACCTGTTCTGTTCAGTGAACCCACCGCATCAGTGCGCATACCTGTGCAGTTAAGTGAACCCGCCACTGCATACCTGTTCTGTTCAGTGGACCCGCCACTGCATACCTGTTCTGTTTAGTGAACCGCCACTGTATACCTGTTCTGTTTAGTGAACCCGCCACTGCATACCTGTTCTGTTCAGTGAACCCACCGCATCAGTGCGCATACCTGTGCAGTTAAGTGAACCCGCCACTGCATACCTGTTCTGTTCAGTGGACCCGCCACTGCATACCTGTTCTGTTTAGTGAACCGCCACTGTATACCTGTTCTGTTCAGTGGACCCGCCACTGCATACCTGTTCTGTTTAGTGAACCGCCACTGCATACCTGTTCTGTTCAGTGGACCCGCCACTGCATACCTGTTCTGTGAACCCGCCACTGTATACCTGTTCTGTTCAGTGAACCCACCGCATCAGTGCGCATACCTGTGCAGTTAAGTGAACCCGCCACTGCATACCTGTTCTGTTCAGTGGACCCGCCACTGCATACCTGTTCTGTTTAGTGAACCGCCACTGTATTCCTGTTCTGTTTAGTGAACCCGCCACTGCATACCTGTTCTGTTCAGTGAACCCACCGCATCAGTGCGCATACCTGTGCAGTTAAGTGAACCCACTTACCTACGTGAGTGCACGCAGTGTGATATACCACTCCGTGCATACCCGATATGGACAAAACAGGTAGAGGAAGAGGTAGTGGCAGAGCCAGAGGAAGGCCACCCGGCAGGTCTGCGCGAGGTCGTGTAAATGTAATTTCGTGTGGACCTGGCCCACAGTACAGTGCTCGGAAGAAGGCACGTCCCATCACCTCCCAAGATTGTCAGGACGTGGTTGAGTATTTAGCGACACAGAACACCTCATCTTGCTCAGCCACCAGTGCTACTACTAGCACCACTTCCGCTGCATTTGACACTTCGCAAGAATTATTTAGTGGTGAAATCACTGATGCACAGCCATTGTTGTTACAGCCAGATGAATTTTCACCAGCTCATATGTCTGAGTTACGCGGCAACATTATGGATGTAACGTGTAAGGAGGATGAAGGACCTACTGATGTTGGTGCATGTTTGGATTTGTCTGAGGCAAGCGAAGCTGGGCAGGATGATTACGATGATGACGATGATAGGGATCCTCTGTATGTACCCAATAGAGGAGATGAAGAGGGGGACAGTTCAGAGGGGGAGTCAGAGAGTAGGAGGAGGAGAGAAGTTGCTGAAAGAAGCTGGGGCAGCTCTTCGTCAGAAACAGCTGGTGGCAGTGTCCGGCACCATGTATTGCCACCTATGTACAGCCAGCCAACTTGCCCTTCAGCATCAGCTGCTGAGGTCCCCATAGTGCCCACATCCCAGGGTGGCTCAGCGGTGTGGAAATTTTTTAATGTGTGTGCCTCAGATCGGACCAAAGCCATCTGTTCGCTCTGCCAACAAAAATTGAGCCGTGGAAAGGCCAACACTCACGTAGGGACAAGTGCCTTACGAAGGCACCTGGAGAAAAGGCACAAACAGCAATGGGATGGCCACCTGAGCAAAAGCAGCAGCAGCACACAAAAGCAAAGCCACCCTCCTTCTCCTCTTCCTCCTCCATCAGGTGCATTATCTGCTTCTGCCGCTTTCTCCCTTCCACCTTCACAGGCGCCCTCCTCCACTCCGCCTCTGCCCTTGAGCGCTTCCTGCTCCTCTGCCCACAGCAGCAGTCAGGTGTCCGTGAAGGAAATGTTTGAGCGGAAGAACCCAATTTCGGCCAGTCACCCCCTTGCCCGGCGTCTGACAGCTGGCGTGGCGGAACTGTTAGCTCGGCAGCTGTTACCATACCGGCTGGTGGACTCTGAGGCCTTCCGTAAATTTGTGGCCATCGGAACACCGCAGTGGAAGATGCCAGGCCGCACTTATTTTTCGAGAAAGGCCATACCCCAACTGCACCGTGAAGTTGAGAGGCAAGTGGTGTCATCTCTTGCGAAGAGCGTTGGGTCAAGGGTACACCTGACCACGGATGCCTGGTCTGCCAAGCACGGGCAGGGCCGCTACATTACCTACACAGCCCATTGGGTGAACCTGGTGGTGAACGATGGCAAGCAGGGCGCAGCGGACCAAATTGTGACACCTCCACGGCTTGCAGGCAGGCCTCCTGCCACCTCCTCTCCTCCTGCTACATGCTCTTCGCTGTCCTCCTCCTCCTTGGCTGAGTGGCAGTTCTCCTCTCCAGCTACACAGCCCCAGCTCCGCAGGGCCTATGCTGCATGCCAGGTACGACGGTGTCACGCCATCTTAGACATGGCTTGTCTCAAAGCGGAGAGTCACACTGGAGCAGCTCTCCTGGCTGCTCTTAACAGGTGGATGAGTGGCTGACCCCGCACCACCTGGAGATAGGCAACGTGGTGTGCGACAACGGCAGCAATCTGCTTGCCGCTTTGCATATGGGGAAGCTGACACACATACCCTGCATGGCACATGTCATGAATCTAGTGGTTCAAAGATTTGTGGCAAAGTACCCTGGCTTAGCGAATGTCCTGAAGCAGGCCAGGAAGTTCTGTGGGCATTTGAGGCGGTCTTACACAGCCATGGCACGCTTTGCGGAAATTCAGCGCAAAAACAACATGCCGGTGAGACGCCTCATTTGCGATAGCCCCACTCGCTGGAACTCGACCCTGCTCATGTTCTCCCGCCTGCTAGAACAGAAGAAAGCCGTGACCCACTACCTCTACAACTACAGTAGAATGAAACAGTCTGGGAAGATGGGGATGTTCTGGCCCGACAACTGGACACTGATGGAGAATGCATGCAGGCTCATGCGGCCGTTTGAGGAGGTGACCAACCTGGTGAGCCGCAGTGAGGGCACCATCAGCGACTTAATTCCCTACGCTTACTTCTTGGAGCGTGCTGTGCGTAGAGTGGCGGATGAAGCTGTGAATGAGCGTGACCAGGAACCGTTACGGCAGGAACAGGCATGGGACCAATTTTCATCAGACCCAGCTGTTTCCTCAACACCTGCGGCAGCACAGAGGGGGGAGGAGGAGGAAGAAGAGAAGTCGTGTGCAGAAGACGAATCAGACTCAGAGGATGATGAGCAAGGTGTTTCTTTGGGGGAGGAGGAGGAGGAGGGGACAGCGGCAGGAGAACAACCTCAGCAGGCATCGCAAGGGGCTTGTGCTGCTCAACCTTCCCGTGGTATTGTTCGCGGCTGGGGGGAGGAGGTTGACTTACCTGACGTCACTGAGGAAGAGCAAGAGGAGATGGAGGGTACTGGATCCGACTTTGTGCAGATGTCGTCTTTTATGCTGTCCTGCCTGTTGAGGGACCCCCGTATAAAAAACCTCAAGGGGAATGAGCTGTACTGGGTGGCCACACTACTAGACCCTCGGTACAGGCACAAAGTGGCGGACCTGTTACCAACTCACCGGAAGGTGGAAAGGATGCAGCACATGCAGAACCAGCTGTCAACTATGCTTTACAATGCCTTTAAGGGTGATGTGACGGCACAACGCCAGCAAGGTACCACTGCCACTAATCCTCCTCCCGTGTCCACGCAGTCAAAGACAGGACGCTCCAGCGATCTCATGGTGATGTCGGACATGCGGACGTTCTTTAGTCCAACGCCTCGCCGTAGCCCTTCCGGATCCACCCTCCACCAACGCCTGGAACGGCAGGTAGCCGACTACCTGGCCTTAAGTGTGGATGTAGACACTGCTGTGAACAGCGATGAGGAACCCTTGAACTACTGGGTGCGCAGGCTTGACCTGTGGCCAGAGCTGTCCCAATTTGCCATCCAACTTCTCTCCTGCCCTGCCGCAAGCGTCCTCTCAGAAAGGACCTTCAGCGCAGCTGGAGGCATTGTCACAGAGAAGAGAAGTCGCCTAAGTCACAAAAGTGTTAAGTACCTCACCTTTATCAAAATGAATGAGGCATGGATCCCGGAGGGCTGCTGCCCACCCCAAGACTAAGTCAGTCCCCGCACATACAGCATCTCTGCCTGCACGCCGTGTGACTGGCTGCCTGGCCTGCCCCAAGAAGACTAAGTCGCTCCCAGTCCCTCCACACAGCATGTCTGCCTGCAGGCCGCTTGACTACCTTCTCCGCCACCACCAACAGGGTCCGGGACTCCAGGCGGATTGCTGAATTTTTTAGGCCGCTGCTAGCAGCGGCCGCTGTAATAATTTTTCGGGTGCGTGTACATGACTGCCTAATTTTTCTGGCTGCACTGCGGGCAGCTGCAACAACAAAAGAAAAGGCATGTACATGCGCCCATTCCCCTTCGTGATCATTACCTTGCCGTGGTGAAGGGGCTTGCGTATCACAATGGAGCAATGACCGGCGCCTAGATGAGTGTCTCGGGGGGCACACCCACGATAATAAGGTCGTTGCCTCATTGTGGTCAGACCAAATTTGATCAGCTGGACAGTCACTGTTCTGTCATTCAGCTACATCAGCCAGGTGACCATATGGGCTGTAAAGCCACCAAAACCTGCGCTCTCGCAGGGACGGATCTAGGGGGGGGCAAGCGGGTATCTTGCCCCTGGCGCAGTTTGTTGAATTCTTAAAAAGGCAGCAAAATAAAAGGCAGTTTAGGCGCCAAAACCTGACCTTTAGGCGCCAAAACCTGACCTTGCCCCAGGCGCAACTTGGTCTTGATCCGTCCCTGCACTCTCGCCATGATGCGCACCAGTAAAGCACGGCCGTCACTACACAAACAGCTGTTTGCGGTGCGTTACACGGTGAGTTTGGTGTGTCAGTGTGAAGCAGTACCTTAATTACACTCCCTGATTGATGTATACACATGCAAGATGTTTGAAAGCACTTTAGGCCTGTCATTTAGCATTCAATGTGATTTCTGCCCTTAAAACGCTGCTTTGTGTCAAATCCAGATTTTTCCCGGGGACTTTTGGCATGTATCCCACTCCGCCATGCCCCCCTCCAGGTGTTAGACCCCTTGACACATCTTTTCCATCACTTTTGTGGCCAGCATAATTATTTTTTTTTTTCAAAGTTCGCATCCCCATTGAAGTCTATTGCGGTTCGCGAACTTTAACGCGAACCGAACCTTTCGCGAAAGTTCGCGAACCCGGTTCGCGAACCGAAAATCGGAGGTTCGGCCCAACTCTACTTGGCTAATGTATTTAAATGGGATGGAGCACACCAGAGCGATGTGATTTTTTTCCCCAAATGCAAACGCTGGTCCTGCAGCATTTCTGCTGATTTCTGATGCGATTCAGCCTCAATGTTAAAGTGAACCTCCGGACTAAAAATCGACTCAGCAGCACTGAAAAGGCTTTGTGTTTCTTTAACAGTTTCACAGCATCAGAACTTTGTTTCTCTTATACAAGCCTCATTTTTAGCTGCACAGAAGAAAACTGCCCGGGCTTTTTTCCCCTGATGCTGTGCAAAGCATGATGGGATTTCTGATGTTGTTGTTCTCGTTCTGCTGTTTTGGTGCAATTTTTTTTTTTACGTTTTTAATTTAACATTTGAAGCCTAGCGTGTGCAGCTGGGAGGGGTAATCAGGACACAGGACAGCTGGAACTGTGTCTCCTGCTCCTTGTCACCTCCTTTCAACCAAAAAGATGGCTGCCATCATGACAAAGATGGCAGCCCCCATGAATCGCAAACATTTGCCTGTTCTTTTAAAACAGGGTGGGTAAGAGATTATATTACCTATCTATTTCTAATTGACATAACTAATATGTTTGTTTAGGCTGAAGTTCCCCTTTAAGTATAGGAAAGTTGAAAATCGCTCTGAAAAGCGCTAGATCAGAGCGATTTCCAAGCGTTTTTGTTACAGAAGCTGTTCAGTTACAGCTGTACTGTAACAAAACAATAACAAACACTTCACCAAAACGCTCCAAAAATCACTAGGGATGCTTAGAAAATTGCTCTGCACATGACTAGAATCACCTAGAAAGACCACTTCTAAAAACGCTGAGCATTTGCGATTACACTAGCGCTTTTTGGTGTGCGCTGGCCCTCACTTGCATTGCAGAATGGCGGACTGTTAGCTCTCTGCCTGCGGACTTCCAGGTTTTCCTGTGTACCTTTATCGGCAAAGTGGCCGTAATAACGTGAAAAATTGCCGACAGATGTTGGAATTAACCCCCGCTGCTCTCCTGTATTTCCTACACTGCATTCCATTATCAAAATGGCCATCTCCATGAGGCCTTAAAGAGTGGAGGTCGCTTTTTTAAATGTGGTGAAGTGGCAACAAATAACAGCCATTTCAAAAGTGACAATTAGGCTGCAATCATATAAATGTGACAATCTGAAAAATACAGTTCTTGCAGGGGAAAATAAAATGGCAGCATTTTTCTTAAAGCGGGCCTGAACTCTGGTACAGGAGACAAGGAAACACAGAGAAATAGACCTTCTTCACCCTGTGTGTGTTTATAGAGAACAGCCTGTCTAAGGCCTTGTTCACATTATAAATCGCAAGCGCTATCGCAAGCGCTGAGGGGTTTATTGAACTTTTTCCAAAGTGCTTTTCCCTGCGCTTTGAACTTAGAAAATCGCTTTTGTAAGCGCTTTTGCTGAGCGATTGAGTTTTACACTTCCTGACGTCACTCAGGAAGGGAACTCTTTGACCCGGAAAAGAATAAATACAGTGTATTTTTTCGAAATCGCTATGCAAAATCGAAACGCTCATATGTGAACACTCTCATAGAAAATCATTGTAAAAGCACTTTTTGGGCAATTCCAAAATCGCCAGCTCTTAAAAAAATCGTGACCTGTCTTAAATTAATCAATGACTCATCTGCCTGACGGGAATTTGCATGCTGTGAACCAGGCTTAGTTCTCACTTCTTAGCAAGTAATGAGCTAGTGTAATTTGAGCTGTCAGTTGTTTGGGGGGTAAAGGACCGCTTTTGCGAAAAACGTAAAATGTAAAATACATGTGAACACCTAAAAATAAGGAGTACGTTTCTTCCAGAGTAATATGAGCCATAAATTACTTTTCTCCTATGTTGCTGTCACTTACAGGAGGTAATAGAAATCTGACAGAAGCGACAGGTTTTGGGCTAGATCAGGCACGGGCAAACTTGGCTCTCCAGCTGTTAAGGAACTACAAGTCCCACAATGCATTGCAGGAGTCTGACAGCCACAGTCATGACTCATAAAGGCAAATGCATTGTGGGACTTGTAGTTCCGTAACAGCTGGAGGGCCGAGTTTGCCCATGCCTGGACTAGATCATTCCCTCAAGAGGGATTCTTAGGGTTTTATTTTCAAATTCATCTGAAAGTAGCAAAATAGTAGTGCTTAGTGCTACCGTTTTGCGCTGATGATATTACCGTGATTAGCGAGGTAAAATCACTACACTCCCACGGTTATCGATGATCGCGATCAGTGCTTGTTTAACCACTTAAAGAAAACCTGTACTGAAAATTAAAAGTCAAAATAAGCATACACAAGTCATACTTACCTTCCATGTAGTCTACTCCTCAGTGTCTTTCTCCTGTCCCGCGTCCTGTTTGTTCACTGTGATCAAGGGAATTTTCCGTCCTCCATTTTGAAAATGGCCATTACCCATAACAGCTTTCTGGTCAGCACACAGTTAAACTGTAACATTGCCCACTTGAGCCATAGGGAAACATGGACATTACCTGGTACATCAGCTTTCCTCTCAGCTATAACTGACAGCAACTGATATTTTACTGACAGCAACTGATATATTTCAGATCTGACAAAATATTGTCAGAACTGGAAGTGATTATTGTCAGAAGAAAATGGTGAGCTTCTGAGAGGAAATGATGGCAAGGTAACTATGTAATGTTCATTTGAAGTTACCTCGTGTTTATTTTAAATATTTTTACTCAGTACAGGTTCTCTTTAACCACTTCCCAACTGAGGGGTTTTACCCCTGGAGCACCAGAGCAATTTTCACCTTTCAGCGCTCCTTCCATTCACTTGTCTATAACTTTATCATTACTTATCACAATGAAATGAACTATATCTTGTTTTTTTCGCCACCAATTAGGCTTTCTTTAGGTGGGACATTATGCCAAGAATTATTTTATTCTAAATGTGTTTTAATGGGAAAATAGGAAAAAATGTGGGAAAAAATGTATTATTTTGTCAGTTTTCGGCCTTTACAGTTTTTAAATAATGCATGCTACTGTAATTAAAACCCATGAAATGTATTTGCCCATTTGTCCCGGTTATAAAACCGTTTAAATTATGTCCCTATCACAATGTTTGCCGCCAATATTTTATTTGGAAATAAAGGTGCATTTTTTTCAGTTTTGCGTCCATCCCTAATTACAAGCCCATAGTTTATAAAGTAACAGTGTTGTACCCTCTTGACATAAATATTTAAAAAGTTCAGTCCCTAAGGTAACTATTTATGTATTTTTTTTTAATTGTAATTTTTTATTTTTTTTAATTACAAAAAAAAAAAATAATTGGGGAGTGTGGGAGGTAAGGAGTTAATTTTTTGTGTAAAACTAATTTATTTGTATGTGAAAAACGCTTTAGGGTGTAGTTTAACTATTTGGCCACAAATAGTAACGCTTGCAGGAAGTACTAGGTGGTTGGGAAAGTTGTTGTTTTTTTTCACAATGATTGCGCTGCTTATCGGAGAAGCAGGGGATCATTGCGGGGCTTAGATCAACGTACGAGAGTGGATTTTCCCGTTCATTGATCTCCGGCCGAGCAGTCTGTGGCATGTTTACGAGCGGGAGTGCGCGCTAGAGCAAGCGGGAGCGCGGACAGCGGCGGGAGCGCGGATAGTACGGATTTCTCCGTCCCTGGTGGTGAAAGGATGGAGAAAGGGACGGAGAAATCTGTACGCGTGGGGGTAACGTGGTTAAGGACCGGGCTATTGTGCAGGATTCTGTGCTGCGTGGGCTCTCCAGCCCACAGCACAGGTCGGGAACCACGCAGGGCGACCAGACTTCCTCCCCCCCCCCCTTTTTTTTCCCACTAGGGGGATGACCTGCTGGGGGGGGTCTGATCACCGCCGCTCCGTGTGGCCGAGCGGGGGGGCTCCTCAAAGCCCCCCTCCGCAGCGATTTCCGCCCTCCCTTCCTCTCCCTCCCTTTCCCTATGGGCTGCGCAGCCTCTGATGAGCTTCAGCCTATCAAATGCCGGCGATCCCCGGGCCAATCGGAGGCCAGGAATCGCCGATCTCCAGCAGCGCCGTATTGATGTAAACAGCGGGGATTTCTTCCCATGTGTTTACAATTAGCCTGCGAGCCGCGATCGGTGTCAGATTGGGTCATAGGGGCTGATCTGCTGGTGTACAACCTTTCAGGCCTTACAGATTACATGTATTTGAAATTTGAAAATTTTAGGGGAAAATGGTCCTTTAAATCTTTCTGTGAGTCATCTGGCTGCATGCTTGTTACAGGGCTATGACTTCACTGGCTGCATGCTTGTTACAGGGCTGTGAGTCATCTAACTGCATGCTTGTTAGAGGACTGTGACTCAGTTGGCTGCATGTTTGTTGCAGGGCTGTGACTTCTCTGGCTGCATGTTTGTTACCAGGGATGCTCAACTCCGAATTCGGGTGAATTCGGATAGTTGCTATCCGGATTTCACCCAGTAAATCTGTGAGGGGGGGGGGGGGGGTTAAGCTTACCTGTCTGATGTCCTCTGCGGTCCGTCCCTCGGCGCCTCCCACAATGCGTTCTACGCGGCGGTCATGTGAGTACAAATACTTCCTCCTTCCGGGTTGAAGAAGGAGGAAGTGTTTGTACTCACGTGACCGCCGCTTGACCCCCCCGCACAGGTTTACTGGGTGAAATCCGGATAGCAACTATCCGAATTCGGATTTGAGCTTCCCTGCTTGTTACAGGGTTGTGACTCCACTGGCTGCATGCTTGTTGCAGGGCTTAGACTCCACTTTCTGCATGCTTGTTATAGGGCTGTGAGTCAACTGGCTGCATGCTTGTTGCAGGGATGTGACTCCATTGGCTGCATGCTTTTTACAGGGCCGTGTTTCCACTGGCTGCATGCTTGTTATAGGGCTGTGACTCCACTGGCTCCATGCTTGTTACAGGGCTGTGTTTCCACTGGCTGCATGCTTGTTATAGGGCTATGAGTCTACTGGCTGCATGCTTGTTACAGGGTTGTAACTCTACTGGCTGCATGCTTGTTGCAGGTATGGCACTCAAACACAGAATGTTTATAAGGTAAAAAAAAAATGTCAGCCCCCATATTAAGCCTCGCTTCAGATTCCCTTGAAAAGAAAAACATGAGTATCTTAATGGAGGTGGGAGCAGCATTTTAGCAGAATATACAGTAGTTGTGAAATGGGGGGGGGGGGGGGGAGCTGCACCATATGACAAGCTGACTCCCACACACCCGCGTCTCTCACTCAGCGCTCCTACGTAGCACCCACACCGCCGCAAATCACTCGCAAAGCAGATTACATATTAACTGCCTCATACGGCTCTCAGTACAAAGTGGCAACATTGCTGTAAAATTCTTATTCCTGATTTTTGAGAAACGTTGTAAGCTTTGTCTTCGACGGCCGATCTGCTGCAGAACATATTCTCTCTGGGCTGATAACTTGAATAATCTTCCTGTCCAGCCTTCCTTCCTTATGTACTGATATGAGAGGTGTGACCATTCCCAGAACCCTCTCTGTTTAATGAGTGTGTGTGTGTGATGCCGGGGGGAGCGGCACTGTATCAGAGAGGTGTGACCATTCCCAGAACCCTCTCTGTTTAATGAGTATGTGTGTGATGCCAGGGGAACGGCACTGCATCAGAGAGGTGTGACCATTCCCAGAACCCTCTCTGTTTAATGCGTATGTGTGTGATGCCGGGGGTGTGGCACTGTAGCAGAGAGGTGTGGCCATTCCCAGAACCTTTTCTGTTTAATGAGTATGTGTGTGATGCGGGGGGTGTGGCACTGCAGCAGAGAGGTGTGACCATTCCCAGAACCCTCTCTGTTTAATGAGTATGTGTGTGATGACGGGGGTAGCGGCACTGCAGCAGAGAGGTGTGACCATTCCCAGAACCCTCTCTGTTTAATGACTATGTGTGTGATGCCGGGGGGAGCGGCACTGCAGCAGAGAGGTGTGACCATTCCCAGAACCCTCTCTGTTTAATGAGTATGTGTGTGATGCTGGGGGGAGCGGCACTGCAGCAGAGAGGTGTGACCATTCCCAGAACCCTTTCTGTTTAATGAGTATGTGTGTGATGACGGGGGTAGCGGCACTGCAGCAGAGAGGTGTGACCATTCCCAGAACCCTCTCTGTTTAATGACTATGTGTGTGATGCCGGGGGGAGCGGCACTGCAGCAGAGAGGTGTGACCATTCCCAGAATCCTCTCTGCTTAATGAGTATGTGTGTGATGCTGGGGAGTTCGGCACTGCAGCAGAGAGGTGTGGCCATTCCCAGAATCCTCTCTGTTTAATGAGTATGTGTGTGATGCCGGGAGGAGCGGCACTGTAGCAGAGAGGTGTGACCATTCCCAGAACCCTCTCTGTTTAATGACTGTGTGTGATGCCGGGGGGAGCAGCACTGCAGCAGAGAGGTGCGACCATTCCCAGAACCCTCTCTGTTTAATGAGTATGTGTGTGATGCCGGGGGTGTGGCACTGCAGCAGAGAGGTGTGACCATTCCCAGAACCCTCTCTGTTTAATGAGTATGTGTGTGATGCTGGGGAGATCGGCACTGTAGCAGAGAGGTGTGACCATTCCCAGAATCCTCTCGGTTTACCCCCTGGAGGTGATGGAGAGAGAGAATTTCTGAAGACTTGTGCAAAACAGATCATTTTCTCAAGCAATGTGAAAATGTGCCTAATAAAATGAAGCCTCCTAAGTCCCAAAATACCGGTCAGGCTAAAGGTGGCCATACACAATACAGTCCAATGGATTGACTTTCCCTTGTTTTCAATAAAATCTGATCAGATGTGTTGCAAAAATCCAATAGAAAAATATAAAATCCGAAAGTTTTATTCGATTGTGCAATATTTTCAGAAGAATTGATCATAGGTGTATACACCATACACACCATACACCTATGATCAATTCTTCTGAAAATATTGCACAATCGAATAAAACTTTCGGATTTTATATTTTTCGATTTCGATTTTTGCAACACATCTGATCAGATTTTATCGGAAAAAAAAAAAAACGAAAAATAATTTTTTTCCCAGTTGAAAATTTTTTGGGGGGTTTTATTTTTCCGATTATTTAGTCAAGTGAAAAAATCGATTTGATCTCTGTGATCTAAAAGTGTGTGGACACATTTAAAGGTGGCAAATACAGTGCTTATATATCCGACTAGCAAGCAAAGTGTACAGGCCAATCAAGATTAGCACATTCCATTGTTGCCCTGACTTTATGTTTAGGGTCGTTGTCCTGCTGGAAGGCGAACCTCCGCCCCAGTCTCAAGTCTTCTGCAGACTCCAAGAGGTTTTCTTCCAAGATTTCCCGTATTTGGCTCCATCCATCTTCTCATCAACTCTGACCAGCTTCCCTGTCCCCCCCCCCCCCCCCCCCCCCGAGCATGATGCTGCCACCACCATATTTGACAGTGGGGATGGTGTGTTCAGAGTGATGTGCAGTGTTAGTTTTCCGCCACACATAGCGTTTTGCATTTTGTCCAAAAAGTTCCATTTTGGTCTCATCTGACCAGAGCACCTTCTTACACATGGTTGCTGTGTCCCCCACATGGCTTGTGGCAAACTGCAAACAGGACTTCTTATGCTTTCTGTTAACAATGCCTTTCTTCTTGCCACTCTTCCATAAAGGCCAACTTTGTACAGTGCATGACTAATAGTTGTCCTATGGACAGATTCCCCCACCTGAGCTTTAGATCTCTGCAGCTCATCCAGAGTCACCATGGGCCTCTTGACTGCATTTCTGATCAGCGCTCTCCTTGTTCAGCCTGTGAGTTTAGGTGGATGGCCTTGTCTTGGTAGGTTTACAGTTGTGCCATACTCCTTCCATCTCTGAATGATCGCTTGAACAGTGCTCCGTGGGATGTTCAAGGCTTTGGAAATCTTTTTGTAGCCTAAGCCTGCTTTAAATTTCTCAATAACTTTATCCCTGACCTGTCTGGTGTGATCTTTGGACTTCATGGTGGTGTTGCTCCCAAGATTCTCTTAGACAACCTCTGAGGCCGCCATAGAGCAGCTGTATTTGTAGTGACATTAAATTACACACAGGTGCACTCTTTTTAGTCATTAGCACTCATCAGGCAATGTCTATAGGCAACTGACTGCACTCGGATCAAAGGGGGCCGAATAATTATGCACACACCAATTTGCAGTTATCGATTTGTAAAAAATGTTTGGAATCATGTATGATTTTTGTTCCACTTCTCCCATGTACACCACTTTGTATTGGTCTTTCACGTGGAATTCCAATAATATTGATTCATGTTTGTGGCAGTAATGTGAGAAAATGTGGAATTATATATACTGTACATCAGGTGTGTGGTTTTCTTGGTACAGGTGACTCCACTGTTGGGAAAAGCACTCTGATCCAGCTCTTCAGGAGTGATGGGAGCCACTTTCAGAAGAATTACACTATGGTAAGACGACCGGCAGAGTCTACAAACTATAAACTGTAACAACGTATAACAAGCGTTTTCAAGGTGACTAAAGAATCCTATCACACTGCATGATCTTTTCTGATATTCTTTCCCAGATGTTACAAGGCTGGGGCAGACCCTGTGCTTCTAAACAGGTGGATGTCAGAGGCCATCCCATGCTAATCCTGCTGCTGCCCCTCCTCTCTTCTGTCTCCTCCCCATCCCTTCTCTCTCTTCACCTCCTCATATATCTTCTCCCCTCTTCTCTCTCCTCTCCTCCCCGTCCCTTCTCTCTCTCTTCACCTCCTCATATATCTTCTCCCCTTTTCTCCTCTCTCCTTCTCTCCCCTCCTCTCTCTCCTTCTCTCCTCTCTCCTTCTCTCCCTCTTCTCCACTCCCCTTCTCTTCCCTCTCCTCCCCTTCTCTTCCCTCTCCTCCCCTTCTCTTCCCTCTCCTCCCCTTCTCTTCCCTCTCCTCCCCTTCTCTCCTCCTCTCATCCCCTTTTCTCCTCCTCTCATCTCTCCTTCCCTTCTTTCTCTCCCTCCCCTCTCCTCCTCTTCTCTCTGCTCCCCTTCCTTATCTCCCCCCTTCCCTCCCCTCCTCTTCTCTCTCCTTCCCCCCCCCCCTTCTCTCTCCACCACTTCCCTCTTCTCCACCACTACCCTTCTCTCCCCTCTCCTTCCCTCCTCTTCTCCCTTCCCCTTCCCTCCTCTTCTCCCTTCTCTCTCCTCCCCTCCTCTTCATGCTCTTCCCATCTCTTCTCCCCCTCCTTTTCTCTCTCCTTCCTTCTCTTCCACCACTCCCCTTCCCTTCTCTATCCTCCCCTTCCTTTATCTCCCTCTTCCCTCTCCCCCCTCTGTTATTTTGCAAAAATATCAATGTAGATTTCAGTCTTTGTTATGGCAGATTGATTTGTCTGGTGGCAGGACTGGATTTACCAAAAGGTACTGTAGGCATGTGCCTACAGGCGTCTGATGATAGAAAGCCGGCTCACTCCCCTCCTCTAGTGCCTCCCTCCCGCCCTATGCAGAGTCCTGATGAGAGTGTAAATGAGAGATTACTCACCCTGGTCTCGGGCATTCCACTGACCAGATCTCCCTTCAGTCAGGGGTACCTCTAACTACCTAATACTGAGGGTACATCTAGCTACTTAATATTGAGGGTACATCTAGCTCCTTAATACTGAGGGTACTTCTAGCTACCTAATACTATGGGACACCTGTAGCTACCTATGACAGGCAAGGGAAGTAAGGGAGAGGTGACAGCTGGGCCAGCCACTTGTAGTGCAGTTTGGTGGGTGTCTGGAGGTTCATGGAGGGCGGAGTCTAGGGTGCTAGGACATCTGTGCCTATAGGCTCCTGTGATGTAAATCCTGGCCTGCATGCATGGAGGGCGGAGCCTAGGGTGCCAGGACATCTGTGCCTATAGGCTCCTGTGAGGTAAATCCGGGCCTGCATGCATGGAGGGCGGAGTCTAGGGTGCCAGGACATCTGTGCCTATAGGCTCCTGTGATGTAAATCCGGGCCTGGCCGGTGGATATTGTTGTCATTGCATTTATCAGACTGAGGCCTGGGCCCTACTAGCAGCCTTTTCTAAGCACATGTGATTTGTAAAGCTCTTGCTAATGCAATGCAATAGGGTTTTTTATTTTTGAAATCCCCTCCCTCAAGTGGGATCACACCTATAGCATTACATTAGCAAGAGCTTTTCAAATAACAAGCTCTTAGAAATGTGCTGCTAGTGGGTCCCAGGCCTTGCAATGCACTGTGATGTCCTGCATAAGCTCATGAGAGTTTTTCATTTTTTTCTTCTCCAGACAACTACTATGGATGTTATTGTGAAAACCGTACAGATTCCAGACTCAGGTGACCAAGTGGTGCGTAAAAGTTAACATTTTTTCTTTTTTCTATTACAACTGCTCAGGAGAAATCTGCTCCCCTTCAAAGTAGTTTTAAGAGGAACTCCAGTGAAAAATAATGTAATGAAAAAAAGTGCTTAATTTTTACAATAATTATGCATAAATGGTTTAGTCAGTGTTGCCAATTGTAAAATCTTTCCTCTCCCTGATTTACATTCTGACATTTATCACATGCTGACATTTTTACTGCTGGCAGGTGATGTCAGTGGAAGGAGATGCTGCTTGCTTTTTTGACAGTTGGAAACAGCTGTTATTTCCCACAATGCAACAAGGCTCCCACAGTGTGATGTCAGAACCATGGTCCTGACATCGCACTGTGGGAGGGGTCTCACCACAATATCAGCCATACAGCACCCCCCCCCCCCCCCCCCCCTGATCATCTATTCGAGACAAGGTAAAGATTTATCACAGGGAAGAGATTATCAGCTACTGATTGGGATGAAGTTCAATCCTTGGTTACGGTTCCTCTCTAAAAAAAGCAATAATGTTGCCTCCTGCAAACAGTCATTTTCCCATATTGTATCCCATGCATATAAGGCATACATGTCAAACTTCGGCCCGCAGGCCAAATCTGGCCCTCAGAGCCATCAGATTTGGCTCTCAGGTGGTCTCCCCACTTTGCATTATGTTTGGCCCTCTTAGGACCACCAGAGAAGCTATATTGGAGGGTCAGTGTTCTCCCCAGGCTCTTTTAGCCGGGTGCTCCACCCGCCTAGATTTGGTGACCACCCGGCTGTCATCGGCTCACCTCCTCCTAGGCTGTAAGCAGAGTTGCCCTGCATTTTCATCTCGACCCACCCAGCTACTATTTCATGCCACCCGGCTGGAAAAAAATTCTGGGGAGAACACTGAGGGTAAGCCTTGGATCACTAGGGAAGCCATATGGGGAGGGGGAAGGTACTAGATACCAGGGATCTGTATAGGGGAGGGGGGGCACTAGATGCCAGGGGACTGTATAGTGGAGGGGGGCACTAAACATCAGGGAATTGTATAGGGGAGGGATGGAGAACCAATAAACACCAGGGAACTGTATAGAAGAGGATCTCTAGACACAAGGAAAGCGTATGGGGAAGGGGGGGGGGGCAGTAGACACTAGGGAACTGTGTGTGTGTGTGTGTGGGGGGGCTATTAGACACCAGGGAACTTTATAGGGGAAAGAGGTGGCCACTAGACATTGAGGTTGGCCCGCTACTTGGTTCCAGAGCTCAATTTCGGACCACTTTGTATTTGAGTTTGACACCCCTGATATAGAGGTATGTTTACTAATCTTCCCATAATATACATTCCGTAGTCTGCCTAGCATGGAATATCTGCCCAACCAGTGCTGTACACCATTAGTGAATGTACCTCATAGTGTGAAACGACCCTCAGACTGTACAAATCATTCATTCTTATAAGCACTCCATTATTTTATGTGTACGTGTGAGAAATTAAAATGCAGAAGAATAAATACTTACCTCAGTATGTCGAGATTAGTGCAATGCATTTGTCCTTGTTATGCTGTAAATTCTTGGAATGCTTTGATGTCTCTCTGCTAGCAGAAAATATAGAAACTGAAAGCAGAAGTCCCCTCTTATTGTCTCACACTGCCCCCTAGTGACAAGTGGCCATAAATACACATTACAGCAGTGCTAATTAGAAGCAGGGAATTGTAACAAAAAATGTGCTAAAATAATAAGCTTCTAAATAAATAAGCTGCTAAAGGGTAAATTTATATAGACAGAAATCTTGTATCATTTGCCTTTAAAAGGAAACCCGTAAAGCGATTTGCATTAACAGTTATTTTAAGCCAACGAAAGAGACTGGCGGAAGCGTTTACACTCGGTAACATCCACATAATTCACGGCTACGTGAAATCCTGGCTTAGTAACAGAGCAGAGAATAAATCATTGCGTTGTGCGGCGATTGCCGCGTTCTCCCCAGGACAGCTAATCCTTAACACTCAGGAAGCGGCTGCCTTCATCAGCAGATTGCAGACAAGTCCTCCTCATCAGCAGATTGGAGGAAAGACGCAAGCGGCCAGTAGATCCTGCCGGATCCGACACAACGGAGCTCATACGCAAATCCTGACGCTGCCTATATATAGAGAGAGAGAGGAGTCCTTGCCGGATACGTGAGCAGTTCCTGCGTCCTGTCATCTCTAGTGTGTGATATTACAGCTGATTCACAAAGCAGCCCTAAGCTGCAACGCATGGATTTATGTGCTGCGCTATAGTGCACCATGCGAACGCAAGTTTAAGGTGGATCCAAGATGAACTTTTACTCATTGCATAATTGTGTTCCTTTCCTATTGTTTATAGGGCATTCCTCAAGCCAAATACTTTTTTGTTTTAATACTCTTATTCCTTATAAAGTAAACAAGCCACACCCACAGGTTTTCAGAAAGCCTTGGCAGTAGCGAGGGCTCATGGGAGCTCAGTCTGGGCAGGAGGAGGTGTTACTAGTTAGAGATTTCAGAGGCAGAGGGGAGGAGGGGGGATTAGTTTTTTTTTCACAGGCTGAGTGCTCAAGATGCAGATAAGCCTGCCTCTGTGTAATGTTTACAAACAACATGGCTGCTGTCATTGTATCACAGGAAGAAATAATCATTTTCTATTAAATCTGTTTGCAGCTAGATTTGCTGTGTTAACTATCTAAACTTTAGATAAGATATATAGACAAGTTACTTGTTATAGTTAGTTTTTCATCTCGGATCCACTTTAAAGAGAGTCTGAAGCGAGAATAAATCTCGCTTCCGACCTCATAGATAGCAGGGGCATGTGTGCCCCTGCTAAACCGCTGCTATCTCGCGGCTAAACGAGGGTCCCTGATCCCCCAAATCCCCTCGTTTCAGCGGGGGAGCGCTTCCTGGTTGGGGCAGGGCTAACCGCCGCAGCCCTGCCCCACGCGCGTCTGTCAGCGCGTATCTCCGCCTCTCCCCCACCCCTCTCAGTCTTCCTTCACTGAGAGGGGCGGGGGAGAGGCGGCGATGCGCGGCTGATAGACGCGACTGGAGGCAGGGCTGCAGCCGTTAGCCCTGCCTCCAGGAGCGACCAAGTCTGCGACCAAGTGTCGCTTTGGGGGTGAAGGGACCCCCGTTTAGCGGCGCTACTGCTATCTATGAGGTCTGAAGCGAGATTTATTCTCGCTTCAGAGTCTCTTTAAAGTAGCAGGGACAGCCATACTATCGCAATAAAGGAAAACACATATAGGAGTAGATAAATACTTGTTCTACTTACATAGCATGTGTATTGTATTGTCCACGTTTTGTTTTTAGTGAATTTTATATCATAAATAAAGAGAAAACTATTCCAGGCATTTTACATCTTTACTGCCTCTGACTGAAGCCAATCCTGAAGTCATTTCCTCCCTCTCCTAGAAACTGTGCTGTCATATCTAGCTTGCTTTGTAAACACATTTGAGCACAGCATAGATCGTATTTTTGCAGCTTATGCAGAGGGGTGAGGTGTATTTACCTTCTCAGCCTGTCACACTGAACTGTCCTCAGCCAGTCATTGAGGAGCAGGAATGTGGGAGGGAAGATAAAAAGCTTCCCTCTCTACAGCAGTGTACCAGACCAGGGTCAGGCTGACTGAGATAAGGTTCATTACAGCAGAAACATGATTATATTGGAGCGCTTGCAATGCAGGGTCAGGATGTAGAGTAGCCCTGACCAATCGACGCCTCTCGTTACAGTGAAACTGCTTTCGGCAGCAGAGGAGTTGGCGGCCACAATCGGGATTTGGTTGCACGGGGTTTGAGTGCTGCTCTTGGCTATTATATAGCTGGAACGATAGATTTAAAGATTTCAGATTTATGCAGAGGTCTACACTGGCTCCTCCCACTTCTCATCTGCTGCTCCTCTCTGCAAATCACTACACTGGCTCCTCCCCTCACTCCTCATCGGCTGCTCCTCTCTGCAAATTTCTACACTGGCTCCTCCCACCACTCCTCATCTGCTGCATTTCTGTGGAAATCCCCACACTGGCTCCTCCTACCACTCCTGTGTTGCTCCTCTCTGCAAATCTCTACGCAGAGAGGAGCAGGAGATGAGTAGTGGTTGAAGGAGCCAGTGTAGAGATCTTCAGAGAGAAGTAGCAGATGCTGATTGGTGGGAGGAGCCATCATTTGTGGACTTGTGGGTGGAGCTAATAAAGAGCTGAAGAGTGGTAGGAGGAGCCAGTGTAGAGATTTGCAGAGAGTAGCTGCAATTGAGTGGTGGGAGGAGCCAGTGTAGTGATTTGCGGAGCAGCAGATGAGGAGTGGTAGGACTAGCCAGTGTAGAGATTTACAGAGAGTAGCAGCAATTAAGGAGTGGTGGGAGGAGCCAGTGTAGTGATTTGCAGAGAGGAGCAGCAGATGAGTGGTAGGAGGAGCCAGTGTAGAGATTTGCAGAGAGTAGCAGCAATTAAGGAGTGGTGGGCGGAGCCAGTGTTGTGATTTGCAGAGAGGAGCAGCAGATGAGTGGTAGGAGGAGCCAGTGTAGAGATTTGCATAGAGTAGCAGCAATTAAAGGGAACCTTAACTGTGGGCCCCCAAAAAAATGCACTTACCTGGGGTTTTCCCAAGCCTCCTGCAGCCGTCCTGAGCCCGCGCCGGTCCTTCGGTATTCTCCGGTCTCCCTCCGCAGCTAAGTTTCGTTTTCGGCCGACTGCCAGTCGTCCTCCGGCAAAGCTTCCTCTTCTTCCGCATTCCCCGCCGTAAAGCGCATCCGCATGAAGCAGCGCTGCAATTTTCAAGTTCTGCAGCGTGGTTTCCAGGCCTGATAGCCGATTGGAGGAGTCTCTTGTGAAAGTTACCACTCAGACCGCTGCACGGAAGTTTCACGCTGCGCTATAAACTACTCCCCTGTCTACGTTTGATGAAAACGAGCGAGGAAATTGCTCGGAGCAGCTTTATGAATAGGCCAAACTGTCCGGATCAATAAATCTCATGAAAAAAACATTGGAATATTGATTTCAGCCTTTTAGAAATAGGCCCTTTGGATCCCGTGTTATGCTATAAATATTGATTAAAAATAAATATGAATGACTAATGAATGATGGCCTGCCTTGTCCGGGTGATATGCATGCATAAATTATAAACGCATTAAAAATACAAGCGGACAGTTAGATCTTTTGTCGATTTTTATGAAGGCTTTGACATGTGATTGTTGGCCAGCGCTGGAATCCGCTGTCTGACCGTTCCTTGCGGCCGTCTGAAAGTGAGATTTTCAGAAAACGGAAGCCCCTTTCTCCTCCCCAAGCGTTCACAACTTTCCTCCAATTAACCTTTTGAGGGCCATTGCACACACGCCAGCATAACTATGTTATTACGTGGTGCTGCGTGGTACCCAGTGGCCTTGCTAAACTGGGGCACGGGCCCCTCCTGGAAATCACTGTGCCCCCGCCCGCTCATTAACATACAGTTAACTGTGTCCAGGCTCAGGCAGCATACACTGAACAGGATAGGGTCTGTAAAATACTCTCCATGTCAGCCTGAGTCTATGTAGACGTTAAGTAAACCAAGGATCTTATCTATTTGCCATAAATAGCTCACGATCCTTGCAAGATCCCTTGTAGTTTATGTCTCTGGATGACACTTATATTTGCAAAAAAAAAAATCTTTACTTCCTTCTGATTGAATTTTCTAACATTATCAGTCAACAGGAATAGAGAGAGAAGGGCGGCTTACATTACTAGCTGAAGCTTACCTGCCTCGTCCCTTCCCCTTGCTTATAGTCATGTGACCAAGGCTGGGGACTGGAATGATTTGTCTGTGATCTTTCCACACAGGAGCAGCTTGTTCGCAAGTAAGGATCAAAGCATGCCAGCAACCTAGCCAAGTACATCTGTAGCACCACCATCTGCTCAAAAGCCTCTGAGTTCTGTTTGTGATGTTTACATTTGGTTCCTATAATAGCTAAACTAGTTAGCCTTAATTTTATCACCTGAGTTAGAAAAAAAATATCTAAAGCTCGCTCGTAGAGTATAGTACTACTGTGTAACAAAGTAAACCTGAGACAGATGAAATTAAAGTTTTATACATACCTGGGGCTTCCTCCAGCCCCCTTCAGGCTAATCAGTCCCTCGCTGTCCTCCTCCTCCGTCACCTGGATCTTCTGCTATGAGTTCAGGTACTTGAGCCAGTCTTGCTTAATTTGCATGCACACACTCCGCCGCCGGGAGCGTACTACACCTGCGCAGCACTATTGCGCAGGTGCAGAAAGTTCCTGGCTGTGGGAGCGGCATGCGGCTGGACTGCGCTGACTGGCTGAATTACCAGGACTCATAGCAGAAGATCCGGGTGGTGGAGGACAGCGAGGGACTGATTAGCCTGAAGGGGGCTGGAAGAAGCCTCAGGTATGTATAAAACTTTACTTTTCATCCGTCTCAGGTACCCTTTAATTCGTAGTCACCAAACCAAATTTTAACAACATATCAAATTATTTTATTTCATCAGCAAAGGGAGTGCATACATTTGCATAAATCAGCATCAATGCAGAATTATTTCCATCTCGTTGACCATCTCTATTAGTGACACGGCTACTCATCAGGCTTTATTCTTACAGCATAGATGTTATTTAGTATATATAAGAGATTCCTGTGTACACATCATATATACAGTCACAATCAGATATGTATATCTGACTTTAAAAATAAGGGGACTGCTTTATTGAAGCAGCACAAGTAACTAATTTTGATTGGTTTATTTCATTTTTGTGGACTAAGCACAACTATTACTGTATATATAAATTATTTATGATGACTATTATCTGAGAAATAAAACATTTTATCATATTTTCTATTTTAATTACAGTTTAAATTCATTCGGAGTCGGTGCATTTTTTTCCGACTCCGACTCCAGGCACCCAAAATTGCCCCGACTCCGACTCCACAGCCCTGTTTAGAAGGCAATTGTTTTTTTCGTGTTTGTGGAACCCTCTGACTCATTTTCTGCCTTTGCTTGTAGGAACTCTTCCTGTGTGATTCTCCGGGGAAGCCCTTGTTTTATGAGATGACGGAAACATTGGTAAGTTTTTTGTTTTTGTTTTTTTTCCATTTAAAGAGAATCTGTACTCTAAAATTCTTACAATAAAAAGCATACCATTCTATTCCTTGTGTTCTTCTGGGCTCCTCTGTGCTGTTTCTGCCACTCCCTGCTGCAATCCTGGCTTGTAATTGCCAGTTTTAGGCAGTGTTTACAAACAAAAGACATGGGTGCTAACCAGAGTGTGATAGGCTGAGAGGAGCTCAGTCTGTGACTCACACAGAGCCTCGTGGAGAGGGTGTGTATAGCTTCTATCCTATCACAAGCAGAGCAGCACATTCCTGCCTGAGCCCAACAAAGCCATCAGAGGTGAGAAGATTAGATTATATAACAGAGATGATACAGCCACTGTGCACCTAGAAAAGGCTGCAGTAAGACAGACCACATTAGAACAGGTAAAGGAACTTATAGGATAGAAGAAATAAGGCTGAAAATTTTGCTACAGCGTCTCTTTAAAGGAAATATCAGGCACAATAATAAAAAAACAGATTTACTTACCTGGGGCTTCCTCCAGCCCCTGGAAACTTATGTGTCCCTCGCCGCAGCTCCGCTCTCTTAAAGAGAACCTGTAACAAAAAAAAGTCCCCTGGGGGGTACTCACCTCGGTAGGACGAAGCCTCAGGGTCCCAATGAGGCTTCCCCCTCCCCTGTAGCTGCAGGCAGTCCAACGCTGGCTCCCCCGAAGTGTCCCGGAATCCTCCCTCGACAAGCCTGACAAGGCTTGCTATATTTACCTTTCCTGGTTCCAGCGGGGGCGCTGTTGTGGCTCTCAGCACTGAGATAGGCGGAAATAGCCGATCTCATTTGGGTCCGCTCTACTGCGCAGGTGCAGGAGACTTGCGACTGCACAGTACAGCGGGCCGACAGCGATCGACTATTTCCACCTATCTCTGAGCGGAGAGCCGATACTGCGCCTGCGCTGGAGCCGGGAAGGTAAATATTTACATCCCCACCCTTCGGGGAGCTTTATCGCCGCCGCCGTGGTGTGTTTTTTTTTTTGTTTCCTCTCCAACATTTAATGTAATCTTCTTGCTCCATTGAAGAGAGCTTTCCTCATCAGGCTGCCCTCCTCTCAGTTCCGCTGCCTGATAATGGGACCCTGGCATAAGCTTATTTGAATTGGTAGTCATGGATCTCCATTGGCTGCGGCCAGCTGACCAATGAGCCACTGGCCACCCGGTCCACCCACAGAGTTAGTTTTTGTAACTAGCAGTTTTATTGGTCCAGTTGTAACAATAACTTCTATGCACGACCTTGAGTAACGTGTGGAAGTCACAATTACCGCTCAGAGCTGCACTGAAGCAATGATGTGCGCTGACACCAGAACGTTTCGGATCCATCTGAAGAGCATCGAACCACAAACCAACAAAACAGCGGACTGCAAGTAATAGTAGGCTACATGTGAACAAGAAAATGCATAAAAGTTACTACTATTATAAGCTAGATTAATAAAATTACCAACTAAAATAATTAATCTATGGTGTATGAGATGTTTTTATATGCAGACTTAAAGCGTACCCGGGATGACATGTGACATGATGAGATAAACGTGTATGTAGAGTACAAAACATATTAACCTTTTGAGGACTGACGCAAGTAAATCCTACGCCGCCTTTGTGGCCACCTAACTCTGATGCGGCGTAGGATTTACGCCACCCGCCGTTTCCGCTCCTGACGCGATCAGGCACACCCGAAAGGGGAGATTAAGCTGTCGTATGACAGCTGACATCTCCCCTCAGTGATCAGCAGTCATCACGATTGGCTCCTGATCACGTGATCACTACGATCGCCAGCAGATATTAGTGATTGCTGTTTAGTGATGCGGCGGTAGTGGGGAAAGAAGAGGATCCACTCACCTTCCTGCCATTCCCCCGGCGATCCCCGTAAGTGCGGGGTCCCAGCTTGATGACGCCATCAAGCCGCGACCCGGAGCTTAGGGTCAGTACGAGCAGGGATGCCGGCCAGAGCGGAAGGGTACACATCGGCTCATCGCTGGAGCCTGGGAGGTGAGTAATGGCTGCTGGCTACAGGGGGGACATCTTGATACAGGGGGGGCACCATGCCCAGCTACCAAAGATGGGGATCTGGCTGCCTGAGGCCCCCCCCCCCCCCCCCCCAATTCTTCCTGTCAGAATGCAACTTCTGAGGGCAGGGAGAGATAAAATACATGAACCATTGCCCTTTTTCTAACTCTGGGACGCTTAATAGGCTGCCACTGATCAGAGACAGTAAAACATTCAACCTACTTTGTAAATGTTTAAATATAAAGGCAAACCCTGGGATATCTAAAAATGTAATTTTTAGGAGTAGGAGGAAAAATATAATTGTTTATCTCAACCGTTTATTTTCACCTCGTGTTCACTTTAATGGTGTCACCGCACGGTACACTTCTCAATTATCTCCCGTCTGTTCCTTGTAAATCATCACAACAAGTAGCCTGGTGGTTAAAAGACACAAACTACACCATGCAGTGCGTTCTGTTAGTCTTTGCCAAGCACCATCTGATTTATGTCTGTATAGAGCAGTCATGGCTAACCTTGGCACTCCAGCTGTGAGAAAACTACAGATCCCATCATGCCTCTGCCTCCCCGAGTTATGCATAGAGCTGACAGAGTATTGCAATGTCTGATGGGACTTGTAGTTCCACCACAGCTGGAGTGCCAAGGTTAGCCATCACTGGTATAGAGTGACCAATAATCCCTGCTTCTTGCAGTTTGCGAGATTGACGTTCTGTTTTTGTCTCACTAGTGGGACCAGCCTGGCGCTCTGTGTTTAGTGTTTGATGTGACCAGCGAGGCCTCCTTTGCAAACTGCGCAAGGTGGCTACAACGAGTCAAATCCAAGACCATTAGCCCTCAGCTGCCAGGTGGGTGACAGGCCACGTAGGGGCACGGCCAAAATGGGTGTAGTGGAAATGTGGATGCCGGAAATAGCCTATAGTACAATATTGGTAAAATTAGACACATTCTACTATTGGGCAGAGACAATTGTTATAGTAAAATATCTGTAAATTTTACACTATTTTAACTTCTCCCTATTCTCAGACGAGCCCTCCCTCTGCTGGTGCCTAACCCTAACCCACCCTTCACCCCTCACCAATGCCTAACCCTAACTGATACCACTCACAAACACCATCACCACCACTAATGCCTAATCCTAACCGATTCCACTCACAACCCCCGACTAATGCCTCATCTTACCCGATTTACCCCCCCCCAGCAATGCCTAACCCTAACTGAACCCCTCCCCTCATCAATGCCCAGCCCTAACTTACCCAAGCCTCCCTCCCCCTCCAGTGCCTTTGCTGCTTTATACTAAAAATATTGGGTGCCCCATAGGAGTCGGTGTTATTGTTGGCAGTTGAGGGAAATCTGGGCGCTCATTAAAGAGAATCTGTATTGTTAAAATCGCACAAAAGTAAACATACCAGTGCGTTAGGGGACATCTCCTATTACCCTCTGTCACAATTTCACCGCTCCTCGCCGCATTAAAAGTGGTTAAAAAACGTTTTAAAAAGTTTGTTTATAAACAAACAAAATGGCCACCAAAACAGGAAGTAGGTTGATGTACAGTATGTCCACACATAGAAAATACATCCATACACAAGCAGGCTGTATACACCCTTCCTTTTGAATCTCAAGAGATCATTTGTGTGTTTCTTTCCCCCTGCAGTTCTCATGCACTGAAGTTTCAGGCTGCTCGTTTCTTCCAGCAAACACCTTTGCCTTTGTCTGTAATTCCTCAGTATGTGAAAGCCTAGCCAGCTCAGAGGACAATTTATCCAGCTTGTAAAAGATAAGAGAGAAGAGAGAAGCTGCCCTAGTCTAAATAATACACAGGCAGTGTGCATAGAGGGGCCTGGAAGGGGGAGTTCATAGCAGAACCACAACACTGAAGAACTTGGCAGCCTTCCAGACACAGGCTGACAAGTCTGACAGGGGAAAGATACATTGATTTATTACAGAGACTGTGATAGTAGAAAGTGCTGCAGTAAGCCAGAACACATTAGAATAGCTTTTGGAACTTGTAGGATGATAAAAAACAGGATGCAATTTTTGTTACGGAGTCTCTTTAAAGTGAACTTCTGGACTAAAAATCTACTCAGCAGAACTGAAAAGGCTTGGTGTTTCTTTAACAGTTTCACAGCATCAGAACTTTGTTTTTCTTACCAAAGCATCATTTTTAGCTGCATTTTTACCTAAGCTCCACCCATCAAAGAAAAAAAGCCCGGGCTTTTTTCCCCTGATGCTGTGCAGAGCATGATGGGATTTCCTATGTTGTTGTTCATGTTGCCTAGCAACTGGGAGAGGTGCTCAGGACACAGGACAGTTGGAACTGTGTCTCATGCTCCCTGTCACCTCCTTTCAACCAAAAAGATGGCTGCCATCATGAAATCAAACATTTGCCTGTTCTTTTAAAACAGGGTGGGTAAGAGATTATATTATCTATCTATTTTAATTAACATAACTAATGTAACTTAATGACAGTATGTTTGTTTAGGCTGGAGTTCCACTTTAAGATTACTTTGTGCTGTGGGCACCTACATTTCCCTCAGTTGCAGATAATGAAATTTTGGCCTATGGCGCCTCCACACTTGGCGCTCAAAGTTCCCTTAGACTTGTTATTTCACTTTGCCGGCGTGTCTAACAGCACGGTACTGTGTCTGTGATACTCTAGTCATGAACTCTCTGAGATCTGCTTACGCCCCAATTTGTCTGAAAACTAGAAAAAGTCAATGAGGGGCACGGAAGGTTAATGTGCCATACATTTACTTTCTAAGTTGTTCAGAAATGCTGCTTTTTCCCACAATCCCTCTGTGTATCTATTCCTTCTTTGCTCGTCTTTTCCTCTTTCCACTCCTTATGTACCATATGTTTTGGCATATAAGACGCTCCAGACTATAAGACTCATCTAGGTTTAGAGGGCAAAAACCAGAAGAAAAAACATATACTAAACCTGGTGCGTCCTTGGTCCAGGGGTGTCTTGTAGATGTTCTCTCTCCCAACTGTGTTCCCTTATATCTTCCAACTGTGTTCCCTTATATCTTATGTCCCCTTCTGTCCCCCATGTGTCCCCTTCTGTTCCCATGTGCCCTCTATCTACCTTTGTCCTCCTCCATTCCCCCATGTTCTCCTCTGCTCCCCTTGTGTCCTCCTCCACTTCTGCTGATTAGATGAAAGCAGCAGCAGCATGTCTCACCTAATCCATCTGAGCCCGCAGAGATCAGAGACCTCTCCTATCTCTCACTGTTCCCCAGTCCCGGCTTTTGTTGATCATGTCATTAGCAGAATCCGGCACTAGGGGAGCAGTGAGGGAGAGATGTCTTTGATTGCCACTGGAGCTGATGGATTAGGTAAGAGGAACGCTGCCACTGTTTTCATCTAATCAGGGGGAGCGGAGGAGGACATAGGGGACACAGTACTGAGAGTCCCTGACATCACGAGCGGTTCGGCAGTTCGTATCGGTGGTTGTTCATAAGTCGGGGACTCCTTGTATTTGAAATGTAAGACGCAGTAACTTTTTTCTCTCAATTTTGGGGGTAGAAAAATTGTCTTATATTCTGAAAAATACTGTATTTTCTTTCCTTAAATGTTAGTCCTGGTCCGTCGTTTATCTGCCGTTCTTTCCCGACAGGCGTCCTGGTGGCCAACAAGGCAGACCTGACCGGCCGCAGAGTGGTGGACAAGCACCAGGCGGAGGAGTGGGCAGCCAGCCACGGACTGGAGTATTTCGAGACATCCGCGGTAATTACATCTCATGTACCCAGCAGATAAGTTCTCCGAGAGACAAACTATTCTTGGACACTTCCAGAAACCAAACGGCTTGTCTCACTCAAGCACCGTCCTCCTACCTTTCCCTGTTCTACATTGAAGAGTGTTGTTAATCCGAGTCTTTTCTGCCAGTTCATCTGGCGTTGGCATCTCGGAGATCCAGCAGCTAATTGTGCTGTCCGGAAAAAAGGCTCTTGTTGTTTTTACAAAGCAGAACCTGTTTATTGAGAACTGTGCTGAACACATTGCAGTAAACTGAGCACATGAGTGTTGCGGAAATATGTGTGATTAGCATGGTTCTCCCTTTTATTAGCTCCTTGTGGTGGAAATACTGCTGCTGGAGAAATGTATGAGAACGTTTGGTAGAATTATATAAACACAGCATGTTCAGTTACAAATCTCTACATAATTATGCATGATTGATATTCAGGGTATTTTTTATTTTTTTATTATTTCATTAATTTTCTGCAATAAAATGGAAAGTTGTTAAAGAGGAACTGTCACGAAAATCTTAAAATGTAAAACACATACAGATAAGAAGTATGTTTTCTTCCAGAGTAAAATGAGCCATAAATTACTTTTCTCCTATGTTGCTGTCACTTACAGTAGGTAGTAGAAATCTGACATTACCGACAGGTTTTGGACTAGTTCATCTCTCCATAGGGGATTCTCAGCATGGCCTCTATTCTTTATAAAGACATTCCCTGACAAAGATATATACAATGATGCTGGCCAGCCTCCCTGCTCACCGTACACTTTTTTGGCAGTTGGAGGGAGCAACTGCCATTCACTAAGTGCTTATAAAAATAAAGAAATCCCTGTGAACCTCCCCCATGAGGAGATGGGCTAGTCCAAAACCTGTCGGTTCTGTCCGATATTTTTTCTACCTACTATAAGTGACAGCAACATAGGAGAAAAGTAATTTATGGCTCATTTTACTCAGGAAGAAACGTACTTCTTTATTGTATATGTTTACATTTGTTTTAAATTTTAAGATTTTCGCCACAGAGGTCCTTTAAAGAGAACCAGAGATGAAGCACCCTCTTGTATTTTACCTTATAAATCAGTGGGAACATGACAGTAAACACCTAATCTGCTCTTTGTTTCATTGTTCTCTGTTTAATCTGACTGTTATCACCTCTGATAAGAATCCCCGACTGAGCACTCAGTCTAGTTTTGCTATGGAAAGATTATAGCTGAGTCTGTCTTCTCTGGTGTCTTTACAAGCCCAAGCCTGCCCCCTTGTGGCTCTGCTATAATGACTCAGCTATAATTATTCCCTGCAAAGCCAGACTGAATGCTCAGTCTGGGATTCTTATCACAGCTGATAACAGACACTTAGCAGTGAGGATGAAACAAAGAGCAGGGTAGGTGTTTTCTCTAATGTTCCCACTGATATATATGGTAAAATACACAAGGGTGCTTCCTCTCTGGTTCCCTTTAAGGGGTGGCTGTACCTTTTCTCACTGGGGTCTCTGAGGGGTGAGTCGGGCCTGTCCAGGATGGATGGTTCACTCAGAGCCTGGGTGCGTTTTGATTGGCTGCGTTCCCGAGCTGCGTAAAATGTAAATTTAAGGCAGAATGATTAGCCTATCATTGACCTTCTCTGGGATTTCTACCCCCAAAAAATACATCTAAATACGTTAGAGTCTTGGTTATCCAGGACTGGCAGTGATCGGCTGATGCCAGATAAGGGTGCTCTCTGCTTCCTTGCTTGTTATCCAGGATTCAGAGCCTGGTCTCCTGTGTCAGAGGTAGAGATGGCCCAAACAGTTCGTCGGTGGACAGTTCCTAGGGAACATGGGCTGTTTGCCGTTCGCATTAATCGTGTTTGCATTTTTTACATTGAAGTCGCTGGCCACCGACTTTAGCGGTTAATAGCAAAGCCCCCGTGAGTGCTAGAAACACCAAATGTGCAGGGTATGTTAAGGAGGACAGTGGGAGCTTTTTTCAAAAAGAGTTTTTGAGAAAATCGATGATAAAGTTAGAGGGTAAAAGTAGCAAAGTTGCTGCAGTAAAATGACAGATAATGTATTAACATGTATATAAATGTATTTATTTTTTATATATGTTTAGAGTGTGGGAAATATAGAACAAATTATGTGGGGTTCCCCCCTCCCGAGCCTCTTTAACCCCTTGTCACCCATACAGACTGGGATAGCCAGAATGCGGAGTCCCGGCAGAGTGGGTCTTCGTACCCTGAGCTACACCAGCCCACATAGTCCATGGTATGGGGGGGGGGGGCTCCGGAGGAGAGGGGCGGTCAAGCTTCCCCCTCTCTCCTGGAGTCTTTGTCCAATCCATGGGCAAGGGGCTCTTCCCCCACCCCGGTGCCCCAGGAGGAGGTTGGGACAACAACGACCTGGGGGTGTTCATGGTGGTGTCTGGGAGTCCCCTATTAGAAGGGGACCCTAGATGCCTGTGCTCCTCCCAGGAGAAATAAGTATTGGAGTACAGAGTACCCCTTACTATTTCCAGAAAGCGTTAAATGAAATAAAAACACAACCAAGTCCTTTATTATTCTTTATTAGCCATAAATACTTACCTGTACCTTAATAAAAAAAAAAAACTTCCCACGTCAATATCCTCGGAAAAGTCCCACGTCAATATCCTCTATATTGTGACCTTGATTGAAGATCTCTGCGCACCCACCGGTCCACGAGGCAATGCTCTAGCTATATCCTAAGTATAGCTAAAGCCAAAAGCATCTTTAAAATTTTGGCTCCAAGGCTCCCCTTTGGTCTAATAACAGACCAATGGGAATCAGGAGAAGTCAGCAGTCCACACTCAGAACAAGAACTTTTAAAATTGATTTTCTCAAAAACTATAAGGTCTTTTTGAAAAAAACATGTCCTCTTGTTCCCACTGTCCTCCTTAAAGAGAATCTGTAGTCTAAAATTCTTACAATAAAAAGCATACCATTCTATTCATTATGTTCTCCTGGGCCCCTCTGTGCTGTTTCTGCCACTCCCTGCTGCAATCCTGTCTTGTAATTGCCAGTTTTAGGCAGTGTTTACAAACAAAAGACATGGCTGCTAACCAGCATGTGATAGGCTGAGAGGAACTCAGTCTGTGACTCACACAGAGCCTGCAGAGGGCGTGGAGAGGGTGTGTATAGCTTCTATCCTATCACAAGCAGCACAGCACATTCCAGCCTGACTGCCTCAGCTGACAAAGCCGTTAGAGGAAAGAAGATTAGATTATATAACAGAGATAATACAGCCACTGTGCAACTAGGAAAGGCTGCAGTAAAGGCGCATCGAGTGCGGGAACGCACTGTGTGTATCCAGCATAAGACAGACCACATTAGAACAGGTATAGGAACTTATAGGATAGAAGAAATAAGGCTGAAAATGTTGTTACAGAGTCTCTTTAACCTTGCCAATTTGTGTGTTTAGGGTCTTTGATATTAACCACTAAAGTCGGTGGCCGTTCGGCTTCCGTTTAAGTCTATGGAGCTCACCATGAACAGGAGGTCCATGAACATTTGCGGTAAATTCGCGTTCGTAAACGCAAAATTTGATCGCTACATCACTAGTCCGAGGCAGAGCCCTTGTAGCGTTCTCCGATTCCCCAGCTCTTGTTGTTACGGAAGTACTTGGCAGCCATTATCTCCCCGATGATTTCATCCCCTATGGAAACACTTGAGAGAAGACAGAGAGACAACAAACTTTTCTTCCCACACAGCAAGCAAAAAAATCTGCCTTCCAAACACATGCTGTGACAATATGCTAATATACGGAGACTACCGTAGCGTATATGATGTATGCGGTACTAGTCTACCGAACCGATCGCAGCTCCATACAAGCTCCGCCTGCTAAATATACGGCAAATGTCTGGAGAGGATCCAACCTAGAGAATGAACGGAAGGGTGGCTGGTCTACTACGGTCATCTTAGCTACATTATAAACATATCGCCATGATTGGAAATGAAGGAACGCTAATGTGGGGGAACTCTGTTCATATTTGTATAGATCTCTGAAAACATATTGCTGTTGTTTAAAACAAAATATCCCAATCTGTAGGATTTCTGTTGTTCATTAGAGTTATGTCTGCTCAGAAATGACAGCTGATCGCAGTAGTCTCGGCTCACACTCGTGTTTTTAACGCATATCGAGCTTGATTCACAACCGTGATATGACAAATATCCCACCTTATCAAAGATATCACACCTTATCAAAGATATCACACCTTATCAAAGTTATCACACCTTATCAAAGTTAACAAGCCTTATCAGAGTAGCATAGCGAGCGCTACAAACTTATGCCTGCTAATTGGCAATGGCACTTGTCCTGCCCTGAGCCCCTGCGGGTTTGTAACGCCCGCTGTGCTACTCTGATAAGGCATGTTAACTTTCATAATGTGTGATATCATTGATAAGGTGTGATATCTTTGATGAGGTGTGATATCTTTGATGAGGTGTGATATCTTTGATAAGGTGTGATATCTTTGGTAAGGTGTGCTATCTTTGGTAAGGTGTGCTATCTTTGGTAAGGAGTGCTATCTTTGATAAGGTGTGCTATCTTTGATAAGGTGTGCTATCTTTGGTAAGGTGGGCTATCTTTGATAAGGTGGGCTATCTTTGATAAGGTGGGCTATCTTTGATAAGGTGGGAAATCTTTGATAAGGTGTGATATCAAGCCCATTGTGTGAAATATATCATAGCAGGACTGCCAGGCATTGTTTTGCTTAGGCCCGGTTCACATTAGCGGTGAGCGGAATGGAAGCGGAATGTATACTATACAAACGGTCCGGGAAGCGAACGGATGCAAAGGTAACCGATGGATCCATTCACATCCATCCGCTTGTATGGATCCGTTGTCTGTTCTGCTCAACGGACATAAAAATGCTGCAGGCCCTATTTTTCCGGACCGTTGTGCCCTGCGGACCAGAAACTGAAAATTTTGCTGCTACATAGGAACAAATAGAAACCTGACAGTTTACAGCACACTGGCTGTAAAAACTGACAGTTTTTATCTGATCCTGATGGCCGGATCCGTATGGCTGGCTCCGCAAAAAAACGCTAATGTGAACCGGGTCTTACTGCTGGCAGGTGATGTCAGTCGAAGGAGACGCTGCTTGCTTTTTTGGTAATTGGAAACAGCTGTAAACAGCTGTTATTTCCCACAATGCAATTAGGTTCACAGACAGGAAACTGTCAGGACCATGGTCCTGAAATCACACTGTGGGAGAGGTTTCACCACAATGTTAACCATACCTACCCCCCCCCCCCCTTCCCCTTTCCTGATGATCTGTTTAAGAGAAGGAATAGATTTCTCATGGGAAAGGGGGTATCAGCTACTGATTGGGATAAAGTTCAATTCTTGGCTACGGTTCCTCTTTAAAGGGGAACTGAAGAGAGAGGTATATGGAGGCTGCCATGTTTATTTCCTTTGAAGCAATACCAGTTGCCTGGCAGCCCTGCTGATCCTCTGCCTCTAATACTATTAGCCATAGCCCCTGAACAAGCATGCAGCAGATCAGGTGTTTCAGACTTTAAAGTCAGATCTGACAAGACTAGCTGCATGCTTGTTTCTGGTGTGATTCAGATACTACTGCAGAGAAATAGACCAGCAGGGCTGCCGGGCAACTGGTATTGATTAAAAGGAAATAAACATGGCAGCCTCTGTATACCTCTCACTTCAGTTCCCCTTTAAACTGGATAAGGGGACACCTCATACTGAGGGCACATTTAACTAAGTGAACCGGTGATGCGTGTGATCGTGCTGCCTGTAAATTTACGTTTCCCCGCATGTCCTGTGCTCCTACATTTCCTGTTCAATTGTGCTGCTGTGTTAAAAACCCAAATATCTCTGCAGCCACACCTCCTACACTCCCCAAATTTTCAGGGTATAGAGGGGAACCCCTGAACTACATCTGTGCCAAATTGCAGCCACCGAGCCCCGCTGGTTCCCGAGATAGGTTTTTGTCATTTATCTCTGTAATCAGCAGGGCTCAGGGGCTGCAATTTGGCACAGAGGGATCCCCTCTATACCTTTAAAATCTGGGGAGTGTAGGAGGTGTGGAGGCGGAGATATTTTGGGGAAATAATATTTAACCAGTTGAGGTTTACACCCTCCTAGTGACCAGGCCATTTTTTACAATTAAGGCCACTGCAGCTTTAAAGTCTCACAGCAGACCCGTACAACTCAGCACTCAAGTGATTTCCCCCCCCCCCCCCCCCCCCCCCACACACACACACACATTTCTGCCCACCAACAGAGCTCTGATCCCTGCCAGCATTTTTTTATTTTTGTAATTTTTTAAATTAATATTACTAATTTTTTTGTATACCTGCCCCTCTCTCCCCCCGCCAGTCAATCACTTCTGTGCTTCTCAGGGGGACAGCCCCCCAGTACAGCGCCGCCGTAGATCGCATCACTGTACAATGTAAATAGACGGCGGTTTCGCCATCTAACAGTCTCCTAGTGGCGATCGCTGCTGGGAGACTGAAGGCGGGGCGGAGCCCAATCATTCAAGCAGAGATGCACGCGCATCGGCGTTAGCGGTCTCCTGCAAAACCCCGCCCCAGGACTTCCCGCCGATTTGGCGTTACGCGGACGGCAACCAGTTAAGTTCCCACTGAGCATGCGTGATACTCCATGAGGAAGGGAGATTCCGGGCAGCGCGATCAGACATAACACCGGAGGTGGCAGTGATATGGAGGCTGCCATATTTATTTCCTAACCAGTTGTCAGTTCTGACAATATTGTCCGAAACATCTGATCTGCAAATGCTTGTTCAGGGGCTGTGGGCTTGATTCATTAGGCTGCGCAGCGTAATGGGAGGAGTGTGAGTTGTGCGCATGCCGTGCACGGTAGTGCAGCGTAGCGTGCGCTGGTAACTTATGCGGCCTCCTTGTAACTAACGGCCGCTCCACTCATCCTGCCCTGAGCCCCGACTGGTCCAGCAGCTTTGTAAAATGTGATCTTGGCACTTTGATTGGCACAATAGGCTGCCTGTCACTTGACAAGTCGCGCTCGTCACATGAATCAAGCCCAATGGCTGAAAGTATTAGAGGCAGAGGATCAGCAGGACAGCCAGGTAACTGGTATTACTTATAAGAAAATCAATATGGCAGCCTCCATATCCTTCTCACCTCAAACCTTTGATTTTTAGCAATTCATCCCATACGGACATATCTCAAACTATTAAACTTTGTTCCATGCACTCCTATCCTTTCTCAGCCACGCGCGAGTTTAATTACCAGTAATTAGTTATCAGTGAAAGTTCCGCTGTTTTTCCACCAGGCAATCTGACTGCAGAAAAACTGTGATTTACGGCCCTAGAATATTGACTCTTAGGGCTCAGCCACACTATGAGCGCTTTTCTGAGTGCTTGAGATTGATTAGCGCTTTCTGAGCACTTTTTAAAAAATTGCTCCCATTCACTTTCATCAAAATCGCGATAAAAATTGCATAAAAATCACTGCGTATTCTATGGCATGATCACAGCGTTTTTGTACGCAATTTTTTACGCGTTTTAATGAAAGTGAATGGGAGCAATTTTTAAAAAGCGCTCAGAAAGCGCTAATCAATCACAAGGGCTCAGAAAAGCGCTTATAGTGTGGCTGAGCCCTAACAGTGAGAAGCAAGGAGCAGAGGCTAGTTCTATGCAGGATTGGGACTGTACAGACTCAGGTTTATCTAATGGTGTCACTTGAGGGTCCGGTGTAAATGTCATAGATTACATGAAGCGGCCGTTTCCTCGGATGTTTTCACAGAAGCTCACATCCGTCTGTTTCTGTTGCAGAAGGAGCTGGAGAACTATGACGAGCCGTTCCGAGCGTTGGCCAAGATGTTCCACCACCTGTACTACGAGAGGCTGGAGACCTTCAGAAACCTCCTGTAGCCTCCTGGCTGTGATGGTTCTGGATGGTCAAGAAAGAGATAACCATACGCCTAACGCTGCATCTTACTTCCCAATATTCATTAGTCTTCATATCGGCATGTGAGCCCTTATTCATTAAATGATTCTCCTGAGTTCTCTCTTCTACAAAATACATTCACAGCACCTGGCGACCAATAATGATCCAATCGCTTTCATCCAATCTTACCATTTCTATATAATATAAAGCAACTGCTTAAATTATCCATTACTATTATTCACTCAATTTACCCTTACACTACATAGATTAGGTAAAATTTGATGAAAAAGATTGGATCATTAGTGGCCACCTTAAAGGGCTACTGTAGGGGGAAAATGAGTTGACCGTTCCCGGGGATCCTGTTGGTCCCCCGCAGACGTCCTGTGTCCGCACCGCTACTCACAGATGCTCTGGTCCCCGCCTCCGGGTCACTTCCAGGATTTGTGAGTTTAAAGTCAGAAAACCACTGTGCCTGCGTGGCGGCACCCTTACTCCCACTGACGTCACCGGGAGGGAGGGTGCGGCCGTACAGGCACAGTGGTTTTCCAACTTTACACTCTGAAATTCCAAAAGTGAACCGGAGGCGGGGCCAGAGCATCGGTGAGTGGCTGCACAGACACAGGACGTCTGCGGGGGACCATTAGAAGCCCCGGGTAAGTTCAGCTCTTTTTTACCCCCTAACCCCCTACAGTACTCCTTTAAGAAAAGTAATATCGGCGCAGAACAGCAACCACATTGCGCAGAGCCAGTGTGAAAACAACAACAACCACCAACAACTGAATAAAGTTAAACGTGCAGCAAAAAATAAATAAATCAACTATATAGCCTGAAATGACATTTTCATTTAATGCCGTTATCATCTTGTCATTTATATGTTATAATTACCTGCCGGCTCCGTTCCTCCCAAAGGCCTCCTGGAACCCGTGGCCGGAAGCTTCCTGTATGTAGCCCCGCCCCCTGCTGAGAAACGCAGTGGTGTTTCCTATCTCGAGTAGACGATAAAACCATTTAATGAAAGTGCCATTTCATGCTATGTAGTCACTTTAAAGGACAACTGAAGAGAAAGGGACATGGAGGCTGCCTTTGTATTTCCTTTTAAACAATACCAGTTTCCTGGCAGCCTTGTTGATTTGTTTGGCTGCAGTAGTGTCTGAATAACACCAGAAACAAGCATGCAGCTAATCCAGTCAAACTTCAGTCAGAGCACCTGATCTGCTGCATGCTTGTTCAGGGTCTATGGGTACAGGTATTAGAGGCAGAGGATAAGCAGGACAGCCAGGCAATCTGCATTGTTTAAAAGGAAACAAATATGGCAGCCTCCATATCTCTCTCACTTTAGTTGTCCTTTAAGTACATTTGTAAGAACCTATTTTGGGTACTGTGTTAGGTGCTGCAAAGGTATTTTATGGAAAAGGTGTGAAAACATCTGTGAGAGTCGGGAGAAAAGTTTACTGAAGTGTGACCGTAACATTATGTTAAAATTCCAACAAAAATATATATTTTATTAAGTAACCTTTTGCTGTTTGTGTTCCTTTTTTAAAGAAATGGCTTATAGTGACATTTCCACCATTACAAGACCTGTGACCTGCGCCAGCCTGTCCATCATACACAAACCGTATTTTTCGGACTATAAGATGCACTTTTTCCCCCAAAAGTGGGAGTGGGGGTAGGGAGAGAATTAGATGCGTCTTATGGTCTGAATAGTTCCCTCTCAAGGACATAAAGCAGCAGTCTGCTGCTGCCAGATCCACCAATAATGGCTGCCTACTGCTACTCTGCACATTAATCTGCCAGGGGGAATACTCGCCGCAGCCAAACAGTGAGCAGCTACCATGGTGATGGGGACACTGAGCCAAACTGTCCAGGCTGAAGTCACTGTGACTGGCTCCGACACCATTGTGGGCGGGCCATAGATGGGCCTCCTCAGTCAATCCCCAGTCATCAAGGGGTCGTCAGCTAATCAGGCGGGAAACACTGCCACCAGCTCCACCAATCACGTAAGCTCTGACTGCTGCTCTCTTTTGCCGATGGTCTTAAAGGCTAAAGAATTGCAGTGCAAAAATCGGTAATGGTTTTACAAACTGCAGTGGGCCATACGAATATATTAGGTGTCCAGCAATATGTGATTTTGCATTGCGTAAAAATGCATCAAAATTTGCCAAGTGTGAACCGTGCCTAAGTGATATGCAGCTTCTATCAGCTTCTCTCTCGTTGCCATATCATCTGACGCTTCAACTGTTCCATGTTGCCCAAACAAAACGCCCCTTGGCCTCAAAGCCAAAGCGTTGCCATTGGTTTTGTGGTAGCCAATCAAAAAACGCAACCATGAAGCAGGTCCTTTAACCACTTAAACCCCAAGGGTTTTTTTACCCCAAAGGACCAGAGCCAATAACTTTATTACTTCTTATCACAACAAAGGATCCATCTGAAAATGGCGCCTGCGAATAATGGCGCACGGTGTTGCCGCTAATCCGTTTGCCGCTTATCGCTATTTAACGTTAAAGCCTTATTGTTATTTGACGTTAAAGCCTTATTGTTATTTAGCGTTAACACACAGAACCCTCTCTGTACCTATCCCTAAACCCCCCCCCCCCCCCTGGTGATGCCTAACCCCCCCCCCCTGGTGGTGCCTAACCCTAACCACCCCCCTGGTGGTGCCTAATCCTAAGACCCCTCCTGGTGGTACCTAACCCTAAGACCCCCCAGTTGGTGCCTAACCCTAAGACTCCCCGGTTGGTGCCTAACCCTAACCACCCCCCTGGTGGTGCCTAACCCTAAGACCCCCCTGGTGGTGCCTAACCCTAAGACCCCCTGGTGGTGCCTAGCCCTAACCACCCCCCTGGTGGTGCCTAACCCTAAGCCCCCCCCCCCTCCCCAGTGGTGCCTAACCTTAACAGTGTTACATTAAATCCGTTGACCGTTTTGCAGTTAAATAACGTCTGCAGTTTGGCTTATGTAGGGCGCTATTGATAAATAACGTTACTGTGGGCAATAACGTCTGCTGTTTCGCAAATGAACGGCACTATTGATAAATAATGTTACTGTGTGCCACTATTGATAAATAACGTTAGTGTGTGCCACTATTGATAAATAACGTTAGTGTGTGCCACTATTGATAAATAACGTTAGTGTGTGCCACTATTGATAAATAACGTTAGTGTGTGCCGTTTTTCTTCTTTTTTCCCTGTGCGCCATTATTATGCAGTACTAACGATAAATAGCGATAAGCGTATCTTTTTAATGCGGCGCCATTTTTATGCATAGGCACTGTGCGCCATTATTCACTGATCCGCACAACAATGATCTATACCTTTTTTTTCCGCCACCGATTAGACCTTCTTTGAGTAGTACATTTTGCTAAGAGTTCTTTTCTTCTAAATGCATTTTAATGGGAATAAAATGGAAAAAAATCATTATTTCTTTGGCCATTATAGTTTTAAATAAAGCATGCTACCATAGTTAAAACCCACATATTTTATTTGCCTATTTGACCCGTTTATTACAGTTTAAATTATGTCCCTATCACAATGTATGGCGACAATATTTTGTTTGGAAATATAGGTGTCATCTTTCTGTTTTTGGGGTTTTTTTGTGTCCAGTCCATAATGACAAGCCCTTATGTAGCAAAAAATAACAGTAATATACCCTCATGAAACACGTGGCTGTATCACCTATATCTACAATGCCTGGGTCTGCTCCAGATGATGAGGTGGTGGATGGTATCCTGAGGGATCTCTTCCCAGACCTGGACTTGTGTTGGAGGAACTCCTGACACACTCCAGCCACATGAGGTTCAGCATTGTCTTGCATTAGGAGGAACCCAGGGCCAACCGCACCAGCATATGGTCTCACAAGGGGTCTAAGGATCTCATCTTGGTAACTAATGGCAGTCTGGCTACCTCTGGCGAGCACATAGAGGGCTGTGTGGCCCCCCAAAGAAATGCCACCCACACCATTACTGACCCACTGCCAAACCAGTCATGCTGGAGGACGTTGCAGGCAGCAGAACGTTCTCCACGGAGTTTCTAGACTATGTCACGTCTGGAAACGCTGTGCTCAGTGTGAACCTAATTTGCCAATCTTTGTGTTCTATGGCAAATACCAAACGTCCTACACGGTGTTGGGCTGTAAGCACAGCCCCCACCTGTGGATGTCGGGCCCTCATACCACCCTCGTGGAGGCCGTTTTTTTGACCGTTTGAGCAGACACATGCACATTATTTGTGGCCCGCTGGAGGACATTTTGCAGGGCCTCGGCAGTGCTCCTCCTGTTCCTCCTTACACAATGGCGGAGGTAGCGGTCCCGCTGCTAGGTTGTTGCCCTCCTACAGCCTCCTCTGTGTCTCCTGATGTACAGGCCTGTCTCCTGGTAGCGCCTCCATGCTCTGGACACTGCGCTGACAAACAAAGCAAACCTCCTTGCTACAGCTCGCATTGATGTGCCATCCTGGATGAGCTGCACTACCTGAGCCACTTGTGTGGATTGTAGTCTCCATGAGCAGGAGTGCCCACACTTTTTCGGCTCGCAGGCTTCTTTAAAATTCGCAGAGTCCAGGAGATCTACCAACATTTCAAATGTTGCAGAATCCTCCCCCCACCCCCCGTTGTCATGAACAGCCCCCAGGTACAAGTGCCTCCATCAATGAGATGGCGCCATCATTCACAAAGACCGATACTTATATGTCCATGCGTTACTTCCTGTGTAGTAATACTACTTGCTTGTTTCCAGCAATGTAGGTGTGATAACGTAATGTCAAGGGGGTGAATCCAGAATGGCCGAAGGCTGCTCAATCTCCGTATATACTGTACCATAGGCAGTTTACATCACAGGAGCCTCTAGGCACAGATGTCCTGGCGCCTTAGATTTCGCCCTCCATGAACCTACAAACCTCCCTGCCAAACCGCAAGTGTGCTCGCTATCCCAGCTGTGACTTTTCCCTTGCTTCCCTTGCCTGTCATAGGTAGCTACAGGTGCCCCTTAGTATTAGGTAGCCCCAGAGCTATCTTCGGTATTAAGTAGCTAGAGGTGTCCCAAAGTATTAGGTAGTTAGAGGTTTCCCTGACTGAAGGGAGATCTGGTCAGTGGAATGCCTAGACCAGGGTGAGTAACCTCTCATCTACGCTCTCTCATCAGGACTCTGCATAGGGAAGGAGAGAGGGAGGCACTAGAGGAGGAGAGTGAACCGCCTTTCCATCATCCGGCGCCTGTAGGCACATGCCTACAGTGCCTTATGCTAAATCCGGCTCTTTTCATAGGTAATTAGTCAAAAATGGTCAACTCTGTCCATGGTTCTGTAAAAGGAGGACGTTTTAACAAGTTTTTGTAATGCCAACATAAAAAAGAGGACATGTCCTCATTTTAGAGGAAGTTTGGTCACCCTGGGATCTGTGAAATCGTGCATTCTCAAATAACCGTATTTAACAAATTACATCATGAAAAGTCGATATTCAGAGCCGGATCTGTACTCTTTACCGCCCAAGGCCACTGTCACCAGCCACCCTGCTTCAGTATAGGTAGCCAGATGACCCCTTCCCTCCAGTATAAGTAGCCAGATGACCCCTCCCCCTTCCCTCCAGTATAAGTAGCCAGATGACCCCTTCCCTCCAGTATAGGCAGCCAGATGACTCTTCCCCCTTCCCTCCAGTATAGGTAGCCAGATGACCCCTCCCCCTTTCCCTCCAGTATAGGTAGCCAGATGACCCCTCCCCCCTTTCCCTCCAGTATAGGTAGCCAGATGACCCCTCCCCCCTTTCCCTCCAGTATAGGTAGCCAGATGACCCCTCCCCCTTCCCTCCAGTATAGGTAGCCAGATGACCCCTCCCCCTTCCCTCCAGTATAGGTAGCCAGATGACCCCTCTCCCTTCCCTCCAGTATAGGTAGCCAGATGACCCCTCTCCCTTCCCTCCAGTATAGGTAGCCAGATGACCCCTCCCCCCTTTCCCTCCAGTATAGGTAGCCAGATGACCCCTCCCCCCTTTCCCTCCAGTATAGGTAGCCAGATGACCCCTCCCCCCTCTCCCTCCAGTATAGGTAGCCAGATGACCCCTCCCCCTTTCCCTCCAGTATAGGTAGCCAGATGACCCCTCTCCCTTCCCTCCAGTATAGGTAGCCAGATGACCCCTCCCCCTTCCCTCCAGTATAAGTAGCCAGATGACCCCTCCCCCTTCCCTCCAGTATAAGTAGCCAGATGACCCCTCCCCCTTCCCTCCAGTATAGGCAGCCAGATGACCCCTCCCCCTTCCCTCCAGTATAGGTAGCCAGATGACCCCTCCCCCTTTCCCTCCAGTATAGGTAGCCAGATGACCCCTCTCCCTTCCCTCCAGTATAGGTAGCCAGATGACCCCTCCCCCTTCCCTCTAGTATAAGTAGCCAGATGACCCCTCCCCCTTCCCTCCAGTATAGGCAGCCAGATGACCCCTCCCCCTTCCCTCCAGTATAGGTAGCCAGATGACCCCTCCCCCTTTCCCTCCAGTATAGGTAGCCAGATGACCCCTCTCCCTTCCCTCCAGTATAGGTAGCCAGATGACCCCTCCCCCCTTTCCCTCCAGTATAAGTAGCCATATGACCCCTCCCCTTCCCTCCAGTATAGGTAGCCAGATGACCCCTCCCCCTTCCCTCCAGTATAGGTAGCCAGATGACCCCTCCCCCTTCCCTCCAGTATAGGTAGCCAGATGACCCCTTTCCCTCCAGTATAGGTAGCCAGCTCACCTTCACGCTGCAGCAGCCATCAGTGTCACTCATTTCTCTGCTCGGCTCCAGTGCAGAAGCTTCCTTTCCATCTCCAATGCTGCCCAAGTCCATAGCCGGCGGCCACAATGCAAACGTGCACAGAGAGCAGGATGGCTGCTGCACAGGCAGCTAGCAGCAGAGTGCCGCGGTCAGGCACTAGCCTGATCTCCCTGCATTGCAGCATTTGCAAGCTCGCAAATGCTGCACCAGTTTAGCCTGCTGCTTTGGTGCCTTCCTGTTGGGCCCTAGGCCATTGCCTAAGTGGCCTTAGCCTAAATCCAGCCCTGTCGATATTTTTTTCAGTGATGTAGTGGATGGACAGTGATGTTGGCACACTCACGATACAAACCACGCCAGCACGAGATACAGGCCTGTAAAGTCCCACGATTGCGGGAGTTACGCCCTGCACAGCCAGTTCCTTCTATAATGAGAGTAAATAACTGGCGCAGCGTAGATCTAATGTTACAGGGCAGAACCATAGGCGCACCAGCGAGCGTAGTACATAAGCTATCCGTTTAATGTAACAGAGATACATCTACATTGTGTGATTGCTGCTCACAGGAATGCTGCCAGTTGCTAAGGCCACAGACTGAGTCATAGAGCTCCAAGGAGACGGCGCAGCTAGCAGGCGTACTTAATAAACTACGCTTATTGCAAGTGTTGTGCAAGACCTGCAAGTGATGACTTCATTTTGTCAGGCCCTCTCCTCCTTTATTGAATCCAGCCAAACCCCGCGCTATCCTTCTGTGTGCCCCGAAGACTCAGTGCTGAATGTCAGCGGTTATGCAGATTATCTTTATATATCACCGTCTCTATTGCAGTAATTAATAGAAGACTGTACCTATAAAGATGATTAGATAAAAAGCAGCTTAGCGCACTGTCTCCCTGTTACCAGCCAGCCAGAAAGTCATAATGGATGTAATCTAATAACTCGGTGTAAGGAACCACAGTGTGCAGGAGCTGGTATAGGAGCATTCACAACTTGAAGGGACTCTGAAGTCTTACGTGAGAATTGGTCTTTGTTTGGAGTTAGTTTTGGCACCGAAGCTGTCGGCGTACTGCAGCATACAGGACATGATCAGCAAAATGTATCACCAGCATAGACATAGCACCCCCTCCCCCACACAAACACCCAGACATATTCCCTACATGCCCCATGCATAGTGACTCCAGCCAGGCATATTCCACCCACCTACCCCTGACATATCCCCAACCACTCCCACCTCTGTACATGCTCTAGGCATACTGACTCGACCCAAACATCCCACTTACCCCTGACATATCCCCTCCCCAACATACCCCAGGCATACTGTCTCCATACAGCGATATACTACCGACCACAGACTTATCACCACCCCCTCATACCCCAGACATACTGTCACCACCCAGACATATATACTACCTACCCAGACATACCCCACACACATACATACCCCAGGCATACTGACTCCATCCAGGCATATCCCCAACCACTCCCGCCTCCCTACATACCCCAGGCATACTGTCTCCATACAGCGATATACTACCGACCACAGACTTATCTCCACTCCCCACATACCCCAGACATACTGACTCCATCCAGGCATATCCCACCCACCTACCCCTGACATATCCCCAACCACTCCCTCCTCCCTACATACCCCAGGCATACTGTCTCCATACAGAGATATACTACCTACCTCAGACTTATCCCCACCCAAGGCATACTGTCTCCATCCAGACTTATCCCACCTACCCCAGGCATACCCCCCCACATACCCCAGGCATACTGACTCCATACATACATACATATCCCACCCACCCCAGACATATCGCCGCTCTACTGAATCCACCCTGAGCCCCGGCGGGTTTAGTGGCTTCAAAGGACGAGATCCCTGTACTTTGTTTGGCCCAATAGGCTGCCTGTCTGCGCCCTTAACCAAAAAATTTTCCAGTTTACATCTGTGCCCAAATTATGGGGGGGGGGGGGGGGCGGCGATGGAAGCAGGCCAGCCCGCCCAGTAGAAAGCCAGACCAGCCAGCACAGAAGCCAGGTAACTCTGCCTAGTTATGTTTCAGTGACACTGCCTACTTATGTGATGTGCTGCATTTTTTATTTTTTTTTGTATTAATGGGGAGGAGGCTTCATTCAACATTTTGCTGGGCAGGCCTACTTAGATCACTGTTACGTTCATGTAAATGTGGCTCCACCCATGACCACACCCACATTCCGGTGCATGGGCACACCCATTTTTTGTCTGTGGTGCCCAAAAGTGCCCCCGATCTCTTAGGATCCTAGCAACACCCCTGAGTGGCATTTTCCAGCATGGAGTGTGACATAAAACGCCTGAGCGTTCTTTGCACGCCCGCGAACACGTGAACCGTCTCTGCGGACTGCATCGGTAAATGACGCCATTTCTCTCGCCAGCCACAAATTATTCTAATATTACCTATGCATGCAGCAATTCATTTTAATGCCTTGCTTAGTATTCTATTACTATATTGCCTGTTTCAGAGGCAGATCGTTACGTTTTCCTGCAGCACTTCAGGAATTGGATGGTCAGGAGACAGACAGGTGGACCTGTTTTAACCCCCGTGGCGGTATGATTCTTCCCGGAATTTGGGTCTAAACGCGGTACAATTTTTTGCACCCTTTTAGACCCTAAGGGCTCGTTCACTCTAAGGGCATTTTTGCCCTTTTTCCAGCACAGCCGATTTTCAAAATTGCCCACAAAACACTTGTGCAGTGATTCTCTATGAGAAGGTTCATATCAGCACGTTGCGTTCGCTTTGCTATCCGCAAAGCGGTGCCTGTACCATTTTTACGGCGTTTTTGCTACAATGGAAAGGTTAGGAAGAGGGCTAAACGCTCACAAAACCGATTAATGCAGCGATTGCGTTCGCGTTTTTTAGAATAAATACATTACAGTATATTTATTATTTTCCGGGTCAAAGATTTCACTTCCTGACTTGCATTAGGGAGTGAATGGCAAAACCGCTCTGGAAAAAGGGCTTTTACCAAAAACGCAGCGCGCAGTGGAGCGCCAGGAGGGGAAGAAAAGACAGCGCACAAAAACGCAAAACACTTGTGTTTTCATTTTTAGATGTAAATGAGGCCTGAAACCTGGAAAAAAATCAGGCTGCTAGGGAGACCTGCAGTAGTTCCAGCAATCACTCACCATCCTGGCTCCAGCGCTGCAGTTTTCCCTCCATCCTCCAGGTGGCGCTGCAACCCTAAAGTGAGATTGCCGACTGTTGTCATAACGACAGACGGTGATCTCACCAGGGGGAAGCAGAGCCCCAGAGGAGCAAACGAAGAATGGAGGCCGACGTCAGGATCCCCTGGGAGGTATGTTGAAACGCCCGCTGCACGCATTGCTCTGCACACAGCCTCCGGCGGCTGCCACGAGCAGAGGTCGGGGGCGGGACTTGGGGTGAGCATCATTACTCACCTACGAGGTGCTGCTCCTCTGGCTCACGGCCTGTACGGCATTCACCATCTTCCCCAGGAAGAGACCGCAGCTGCCACATTTTCAAGTTCCCAGTGATGTGCATGGAGTTTGTATGTTCTCCCTGTGTCTGTGTGGGTTTCCTCTGGGCACTCTGTTTTCCTCCCACATCCCAAAACATACAGATAAGTTAATTAGCTTCCCCCTAAATTAGCCCTTGATACATACACTACATGATACATACAGTACATAGACATATGACTGTGGTGGGGACTAGATTGTGAGCCACTCTGAGGGACAGTATATGAATGTGTACTCTGTAAAGTGCTGTATGTAGAAGATGTCAGTTCTATATAAATACATAATAATAATATGGTAGGACATTAGGCTATGACTATGGTAGGATTAGATTGTGAGCTCCTCTGAGGACAGTTAGTGACATGACTATGTACTCTGTAATGTACTGCAGAAGATGTCAGTGCTATATAAATACATAATAATAATATAGTAGGACATTAGACTAGGACTATGGTAGGATTAGATTGTGATCTCCTCTGAGGACAGTTAGTGACATGACTATGTACTCTGTAATGTGCTGCAGAAGATGTCAGTGCTATATAAATACATAATAATAATATGGTAGGACATTAGACTATGACTATGGTAGGATTAGATTGTGAGCTCCTCTGAGGACAGTCAGTGACATGTAGGGTTGCCAGGTGTCCGGTTTTACACCGGACAGTCCGGTTTTTGGCCCCTGTGTCCGGTGTAAAAAGGCATGTTAAACCGGACAATTAAGATGTCCGGTTTTATGCCGTTTCCGGCGGCTGTCAGTATTGACAGCCGCCTGTAGCAGGAGGAGAGCAGCGCAGTGGAGGGAAAGCGGTGGGCAGCGGCGGAGAAGGGGGCAATCTCCCCCCCTTCTCTCACCTTAGATGCTTTCCGTCCCTCGCTGTCTCCTCCGATCTGTGTGTGGCGCTTGGCAGCGGGCGGGACTTACCTTCCGTGTCGCTCCAAGCGCCGGCCGGAAGTTCTGGTCCGCAGCCGCTGCTCTGGTCTGGATCAGACCAGAGTAGTGGCAACTCATCCCGCGCCGGCGACGAGACGGAGGAGACACGGAAGGTAAGTTCCGCCCCTCTGCCAGCCACCGCACGCACACACCGATCGGAGGAGAGACAGCGAGGGAGGGAGAGGACCCTAAGGTGAGCGAAGGGGGGGGGAGATGGCCCCCTTCTTCACCGCTCTCCCTCTTCTCTGCTCCCCTCCTGGGGGGGGGGGGGGGCACCTAGCTAACTATTCTGGGGACATATACACCCTGGCTACATATACTGGGCAAATATACACCCTGGCTACATATATTGGGGACATATACACCCTGGCTACATATACTGGGCAAATATACACCCTGGCTACATATATTGGGGACATATACACCCTGGCTACATATACTGGGGACATATACACCCTGGCTACATATACTGGGCCCATATACACCCTGGCTACATATACTGGGCCCATATACACCCTGGCTACATATACTGGGCCCATATACACCCTGGCTACATATACTGGGGACATATACACCCTGGCTACATATACTGGGCCCATATACACCCTGGCTACATATACTGGGCCCATATACACCCTGGCTAAATATACTGGGGACATATACACCCTGGCTACATATACTGGGCCCATATACACCCTGGCTACATATACTGGGCATATATACCCCCTGACTACATATACTGGGCCCATATACACCCTGGCTACATATACTGGGCCCATATACACCCTGGCTACATATACTGGGCCCATATACACCCTGACTACATATACTGAGCCCATATACCGCTGGCTATATATACTGGGGACATATTCCCCTGCCTACATATACTGGGGACATATACCTCTGGCTACATATACTGGGCACATATATCCCTGGCTACATATACTGGGGACAACTGGCTGTTTGTCATTATGTGCAGTTACTGGTGAAAAGCTGTCTCTTATTATGTGCATTTACTGGTGAAAAGCTGTCTCTTATGTGCATTTACTGGTGAAAAGCTGTCTCTTATGTGCATTTACTGGTGAAAAGCTGTCTCATGTGCATTTACTGGTGAAAAGCTGTCTCTTATGTGCATTTACTGGTGAAAAGCTGTCTCTTATGTGCATTTAGTGGTGAAAAGATGTCTCTTATGTGCATTTAGTGGTGAAAAGATGTCTCTTATGTGCATTTAGTGGTGAAAAGATGTCTCTTATGTGCATTTAGTGGTGAAAAGCTGTCTCTTATGTGCATTTACTGGTGAAAAGCTGTCTCTTATTATGTGCATTTACTGGTGAAAAGCGGTCTCTTATTATGTGCATTTACTGGTGAAAAGTGGTCTCTTATGTGCATGTACTGGTGAGGACAGTTAGTGACATGGCTATGTACTCTGTAATGTGCTGCAGAAGATGTCAGTGCGATATAAATACTGTAAAAAACATTTTTTAAAAAGCCCATTGCTTAGCCCCACTCTACATAAAAGTGCGCTTCTGACTCCGCCCCTAACTCCACCCCTAACTCCACCCCCTGTCCGGTTTTCTCCATCAGCCGACCTGGCAACCCTAGTGACATGACTATGTACTCTGTACAGTGCTGCAGAACATGTCAGTGCTATATACATAATAATAATAATATGGCAGGACATTAGACTATGACTATGGTAGGATTAGAGTGTGAGCTCCTCCTGAGGACAGTCAGTGACATGACTATGTACTCTGTAATGTGCTGCAGAAGATGTCAGTGCTATATAAATATTAAATAATAACAAAAAGTCACATGTTAGTGACTGCAGCAATGCATGCTGGGAGAAGATCAACAATCAATCCGACGATAATCATTACAAAATAGTTTGTAAAAAACCTCCAAAGATATTTGTCTCTCTTTCAATTCCACCCCGGCTGATCTGATCTGCCGACAATGATTCACAGAACAAGGTGTGTATGATATCGCCAGATGTGTGATGCCCAGTATACAGACCCTAGCAGATATTCGAGAACTTGAAGTGAATTATTCTGAAGACCTTTTGAAAACAACTGATCAAAGAACAGACGTTTGGTTGTTTGTTGTATAAACAGATTTTCTAACAAATATTGGTCTATGGTGCATGTGAAACAATCAATTAACCATTTATGCCGATGGGACATGAGTCTCATGTCCACAGCTGCTGCTGCTACAGCTGCAGACCTGCGAGACTCATGTCCCTGTACTCGGCAGGGGTGCGCGTGCGAATGATCGCGATGGTCAGGGTGACGGGGGTTTGGTGGCAGGAGACAGAAGTCCCCTGACCCAATCGGTGCATGTACAGTGAGAATGATCACTGTTTTTGTTCAAAAACAATGATCATTCTCTAGATGCAGTAGCAATTTAGATGCAGTAGCAATCATGCCGCGCGCTCCCGCCGCCTGTTGTTAGAGGGGCAATGCGTTCCCATTCATTAATCTATATCCCCGTGTCAATGAACGCCGGCATCATGAGATGTCTGCATTCATTGTATCTTCCGCCACGCGTTACTTCCTATTAGCTGCTAATAGGAAATAATGCACGAGGACATCTTGAGGTAAAATTACACCCACTGTACATATGTTATGGACTAAACTTTTTTTTAATATGTATGTAAAGAGGGTATATTATTGTTCTAATTAGTGATGGAAGTAAAACTGAAAAAAATGCACCTTTATTTCCAAATAAAATATTGTCCCATTACATTGTACTAGGGATATAATTTAAATGTTGCAATAACCGGGACAAATGGGCAAATAAAATGTGTGGCTTTTATCCACAGTAGAATGTTTTATTTTAAATCTATCATGGCCAAAAACTGAAAAGTATTTTTTTTCTTATTATTCCCACTAAAATACATTTAGAAAAAAGGTTCTGCTCTCTGCACAATTGTTCTAATGACTGCATCTGCTCAGCCACTAAGTAATCATACAAAGTTTTGCAGACAAAGATTTGTAGACAGTCCCCATTCAGTGTGCAGCAGGGTCTTGTGTACATCACCCAGCCCCCTTGGTGGGAGGGAGCCCCATCCAAAGTTTCGCAGGGGGGCCCAGTGATTTCTAGTTACGCTGCAGATCAGATTTGTATGACAAAACTGACAAGATTAGCTGCATGCTTGTGTCAGGTGTGTGATTCAGACCCTACTGACCAGAAGCATCAGCAGGACTGTCAGGCAACTGGTATTGTTAAACAGGGAATAAATATGGCAGCCACCATATCCCTCTCACTTCGAGTTTCCTTTAAACACTGCAATATAGGGAAAAATATACTGACACTGCAATATAGGGCAAATTAAAACATTGCCGAATGTACAAATGCCTGCTATAGAAAGCTAATACCGCCAGACGAGACGATGGCTTGATATTTTATTTATTTTTTTTAATCCAGCCCTGTGTATTTTATCCCTTCGTTTCGGCCGTGGGTTTTTCTTTCTGACGGTATTTTGTCGAGGCGGCGTGCGTGGAACAGCATGTATGCAAATATAGATCCGATTGCAGCGAATATTTGTGTATCTGCTTCAACAGGCATGGAGCTAATGGCAGCAGATGCGGCAGGTGGTGGGTGGATGGGCCCCCACACAGATCCTGCAGCAGACTGACATGAGAAGCTAGGTGCAGAACATTGCTCACTGTGATAGTGGACTGCAGGGGATAAGCAGGCCTGCAGTGCAGGGGAGAGAGAGAGAGAGAGAGCACAAGGGGAGGGGGGGAGAGGGAGGGCGGAAAAGAGAATAGGAAGATAGAAGAAGGAGAGAGAAAGGACGACTGAGGGAACCATCCAGCTGTCCGGAGATTGTGGGAGGGCAAGAGGGACAGGCATGGAGGGAGACGTATTAGATTTAAGGATCCTGCGGTGGTGGAAAATTAACCTCTTGAGGATACCCGGCGGCAGAATAACGTCACGCTTTTGGCTTTTTGGGGTTTTAATGAGTCAACAGATACAGCGATCAGCCAAAACCGACTCATGGGTGAAGTGAAGAGCGCTGATTATCTTGGTGAGATATATTACAGAGGAACTTAAAGGACCTCTGTCGTGAAAATCTTAAAATTTAAAATATATGTTAACATATACAATTAAGAAATATGTTTCTTCCTGAGTAAAATGAGCCATACATTACTTTTCTCCTATGTTGCTGTCACTTACAGTAGGTAGAAGAAACTGACAGAACCGACAGGTTTTGGACTAGCCCATCTCTTTATAAGGGGTGCACAGGGATTTCTTTATTTTTGAAATGCACTCAGTGGATGGCAGTTGCTCCGTCCAACTGCCCAAAAAGTGTGCAGTGAGCAGGGAGGCGGGCCAGCATCTTTGTATAAATCTTTTTCAGGGAGTGTCTTTATAAAGAATAAAGGCCATGCTGAGAATCCCCCATGAAGAGATGGACTAACCCAAAACCTGTCGGTAATGTCAGATTTCTACTACGTACTGTGACAGCAACATAGGAGAAAAGTAATTTATGGCTCATTTTACTCAGGAAGAAACATACTTCTTATTTGTATGTGTTTTAAATTTTAAGATTTTCGCGACAGTTCCTCTTTAAGCGAAAAAAGGAGAAAACAAAAATAAATCAATACATTGCAGAGTGAGAAGTTAAAAAAATAGAAGAGAGAAAAAGAAATTATTGATAATCGCCATGTAATTTGTTCAGGTTGTTTGATCCACAATCAGCCGGCAGGTCATCATCTTTACTGCTGGCAGACATGGAAAAAAAACAAGAGAGCTCCAACTGCCATTACCTATAACCACACCCCCTAACAATGCAATAGGCTAAACGTTTTTTTTTTTATAGATATACATATGCACAGAGGGAGATACTGGTTGCTTGGCAGTTGGAAACAGCTGTTATTTCCCACAATGCAACAAGGCTCACAGACCGGAAACTGTGGTAGGGATTTCATCACCACAATTTCAGCCATACAGCGCCCCCTGATGGTCTGTTGGAGAAAAGGAATAGATTTCTCATGGGAAAGGGGGTATCAGCTTCTGATTGGGATGAAGGTCAGTCCTTGATCACAGTTCCTCTTTAAGGTGCCCATACATTACTTTCCACCAAGCAATTAAGCGATTGACTTTATTAGGCGATCAACAACAGTGTGGTCGATCAAAAGTCGATTGCCTAGTGGCCTACACACTACAAGCGTGATCCTGTGCTATTCTCATTCACTAATCGAGCTGATCGATATTGTGCTTCCATGCTCTGACAGCAAAAATCCAATTAAATTAAATCATGTGAACAACAGCCGATTCCTTCACAATCTACCAGTATTTTCCATCCTGCCCGATCGAGTCAATTGGTCAATTCAAGCATATATTGTTTAATTTCCATCTATTGAGAAGAATGGAACATAATCCATTCTCCATTGATTCGATAAAATGATCCAATCGAATGGTCGGGAAATCAGGCAGTGTACTGTATTGGAAGCAAGAAGAATGGGCAAACGGTTGTGAACGATTCTGGCAAGGATCAAATTGTATAGGCTAGATGACTGGTCTTTTGGGGTTTTCTGATCTGCAATGGTGGTCAGTACCTACCAAAAGTGGTCCGAGGGATCCATTGGCAGGATCATGGGCTGTGAAGGCTCATGTATGTATATGAAGAGAGAAGGCTAGCCTTTCTCCTCCAGTAGTACAGGAGAATTACTGGTCACCAAATTGCTGGACAACCAAATGTTGACCGTTAGGGAGAGCTGTCAGAACACACAGTGCATCTCTCCACCTCCAAAAGTGCCAACAATGGATAAGTGATCATCAGAACTGGACCATGAAGCAAAGGAAAAAGGTGTCCTGGTCTGAGGAGCCCATTTTCATGTTTGGTTTGTCCTCCAAATTCCCCACATTACTGATTACTGACCACACATCTGTAGGATGTGCTGAAAAAACAAGTCCAATCTATGGAGGCCTCACATCACAACTTGGAGAACTTAAAGAGGAACTCCAGTGAAAATAATGTAATAAAAAAGTGCTTCATTTTTTACAATAATTATGTATAAATGATTTAGTCAGTGTTTGCCCATTGTAAAATCTTTCCTCTCCCTGATTTACATTCTGACATTTATCACATTTTTACTGTTGGCAGGTGATGTAGCTGCTGCATGCTGTTTTGGCAGTTGGAGACAGCTGTAATCAGCTATTTCCCACAATGCAACAAGGTTCACAGACAGGAAGCTGCCAACAGTACCATGATCCTCAGAGTTTCCTGTGGGAGGGGTTTCACCACAATATCAGCCATACAGAGCCCCCTGATGGTCTGTTTGAGAAAAGGAAAATATTTCTCATGTAAAAGGGGGTATCAGCTACTGATTGGGATAAAGTTCAATTCTTGGTCGAAGTTTCTCTTTAAAGTGACCCTGAAGCAACCTTTTTTTAAAAAAAGGTTAGATAACCGAGAAGAGGGAAGGCTCTGGATCCCACAGAGCCTTCCCAGTCCTCTCACCATGTCCTCGTTTCACCACTGCCCCCCTGGTAAAGTTATTGGACCTGCAGTTTGAGGATGTCTTCGGCCCTCCTCAGGCAAGCTTTGGAAGTACTCCGGCCCCTGAGTACTTCTGAAGACGAGCAACTCCATCATGCGAATGCGTAAGCCCAGACTTGCATGTGCGCAGTACAGAGCCGCTCAGCTACGAAAGGAAATGGAGTTCTGAGTACTTCCAAAGCCTGCCCAAAAAGTCCCAAAGACACAGCTAGGCACGAATTTGGAACACAGACAGCAGTGGAACGAGGACACAGAAAGAGAGAACCAGGAAGGCTCTATGCGATCCAGGCCCTTACCTATCTAACCTGGAGTGAGTTTCCTCTCTTCAACTTTGCTTTAAAGGATATGCTGCCTTCACAGGTCTTGTGGAGTGTAGGCCTTGACCAGCCTAAGCTGTTGTGGGTCTTGGCAGCCCAAGAGGGACCCTATTAATATTGGGCAGGTGGCTTGACGTTTTTGGTTGATCGGTGCATACCTCCCAATTTTTTGAGACAAGAAAGAGGGACACTTTAAGACACGGCCCCATCACACCTCTAACCACGTCCCTGCCACATCCCTAGACACACATACCACAAATAATTCAGAAGCAAAAGATGTAGTTTTGTCATTTAACCTACGCTGGTCCACTCTATATTTATTTTTTATTTTTTTTCATTTTAACATTTGAAAATGAGAAAAATTGGTTTCCCAAAGAGGGACTGTCCCTCCAAAAAAGGGACAGTTGGGAGCCATGGGAAACCCCTGCAATGTCCTCAAGGAACCCTGGTTGAGAAAACCTGCCTATAGTTGCAGAGACACCACAGGAAGTTGCACGGTTGCCTTCCTTGGTTTTTGAGGGACAGTTAAATGTTCGATAGATTCGTTCCTGGAAATTTTTGCTGCCGGCGAAGTCCCTGGTTGTCAAACCTGACCATCTGTGACATCTTCCTGCTCTGAAGAACTGATGGCATCTAATATTTTCCCCCGGGTTTTGCTAATCAACGTGTATTACAGAGATTTCAGTGGAGTGTAATAAGCATTTCGTCATTGGGTTTAATTCCCTGAATTAGTAGTATACCCGACATGCTTCCGTAGAGATCTCTCATTCTTGGAAATCAGTTTGGCATCCATAAACGGTTCTGTGGAACATAAATATTCAGCCTTATTCAGAACAACAGCACAAACAGCAATGATGATGCTCAAAGTGCATTTGCCTGTGAACACCAAATTTCCCTGCTCTGTAGTCACATCACTGCTAGGTTGTTGGATCTGTTTTGTTGATTTGTGTTCCCACTGACATCTCCTGCAGCACATTACAGAGTACATAGTCATGTCACTGACTGTCCTCAGAGGAGCTCACACTCTAATCCTACCATAGTCATAGTCTAATGTCCTACTATATTATTATTATGTATTTATATAGCACTGACATCTTCTGCAGCACATTACAGAGTACATAGTCATGTCACTGACTGTCCTCAGAGGAGCTCACAATCTAATCCTACCATAGTCATACTCTAATGTCCTACCATATTAATATTATGTATTTATATAGCACGAACATCTTCTGCAGGACATTAATAATAATATTTTTATTGCGCTTTTCTCCCCGACACTGATTGTCCTCAGAGGAGCTCACAATCTAATCCTACCATAGTCATAGTCTAATGTCCTACCATATTATTATTATTATTATGTATTTATATAGCACTGACATCTTCTGCAGCACATTACAGAGTACATAGTCATGTCACTGATTGTCCTCAGAGGAGCTCACAATCTAATCCTACCATAGTCATAATCTAATGTCCTACCATATTATTATCATTCTTCAAACGTCTCCTAGTGCTCTGTGAGCAAACCATTTGTCACCAGTAACATTTTTGTGGAGTCTTATCTTTCCACAAATATTTTGTACGTTGAGTTCCACCATAATTCTGGAGAACCTTCATCTTTTTACAAACTCGCATTCATTAATTCTATGTAGAACTACAGTATGTTTCCCAGACAACGTATTATTCTGTTGGGTGTTTCCTGACATTATTGGCATGGACCCTGGAAATCTCTGTAGGTGCTAGCTGAAGAGCTATGTAGAGAATCTTTGGGTCACCTCGACATGTACAGCCATGGCAGAAGTCATCTGAAGCCTCAGATAAAGCAATGACTATGGACCTGATTTACAGAGGTTCTCCTGGACCTGAATTACAGAGGTTCTCCTGGGCCTGAATTACAGAGGTTCTCCAGGACCTGAATTACAGAGGTTCTCCAGGAACTGAATTTCAGAGGTTCTCCAGAACCTGAATTACAGAGGTTCTCCTGGACCTGAATTACAGAGGTTCTCCTGGACCTGAATTACAGAGGTTCTCCTGGGCCTGAATTACAGAGGTTCTCCAGGACCTGAATTACAGAGGTTCTCCTGGACCTGAATTACAGAGGTTCTCCTGGACCTGAATTACAGAGGTTCTCCAGGAACTGAATTTCAGAGGTTCTCCAGAACCTGAATTACAGAGGTTCTCCTGGACCTGAATTACAGAGGTTCTCCTGGGCCTGAATTACAGAGGTTCTCCTGGACCTGAATTACAGAGGTTCTCCTGGGCCTGAATTACAGAGGTTCTCCAGGACCTGAATTACAGAGGTTCTCCTGGACCTGAATTACAGAGGTTCTCCTGGACCTGAATTACAGAGGTTCTCCAGGAACTGAATTTCAGAGGTTCTCCAGAACCTGAATTACAGAGGTTCTCCTGGACCTGAATTACAGAGGTTCTCCTGGGCCTGAATTACAGAGGTTCTCCTGGACCTGAATTACAGAGGTTCTCCTGGGCCTGAATTACAGAGGTTCTCCAGGACCTGAATTACAGAGGTATTCCGGGAACTGAATTACAGAGGTTCTCCAGGGCTGGAAACCTATGGAGATCTTACAAAACCATCCCAGATATACTACAAAATTGTTGGTTCTAAATTTCTTGTCAGGGTCATATCAGCCCAAAGCAAGGCTTCCTGAAGTCTGTGAACTAACAGCTTTCTGGTTGCAGTCGGGCAAACACCAATAGCAAAAATTGTTTTAATATATCTAAATCAACCTGAAACGACCTTTTATCTCACTGCCTGGTATACGTACACACCAATCTACTTACCGTTTGGCAACTTTTGCTGTGAAGTGACTGAGACCAAGGTTGCCAGTGTTTCTCACCCAATGGTGGACTAAATAAACCAAGGCCAGAATTCCTTGAGCAATGTTCTCTCTCCAACATTCTTCTGCCTGGACAATCTTAGTAGAGATTAATGATTAATTAATTGACATTTTGTCAAGTCAATTGTTGCAATTTGTAAAATGGGTCAATCCTAAGCAGTTGCTACTGATTTGATTTGGCCCGATTGCAAACTGCATGCAATTTTACATCAAATTTGCATGCAAATTGGAAAAATGATCATCTCCTTGATCATGTTTAAATCTAATGATTACTATCATGTGAGTCTCCAGGCCTCCTTTGGAGGTAGCCAGTGGGGTTCACACACCTAGACCAGAGCCCAATGGCGTTAGCTTCACAACTGCCCACACTCATACGCATACACTCAATGCACCCACCACTCATTTAAGTGTTATGTCTGCAAAATAACTTGGGGAGGTTCCCCCCAAGAGCTATCCATGGTCATGGATCTGAGCCAATGTCTCAGTCCATCCTAAACACTGGCATGGATATGGACCTTGAGGACTGAAGTTCGACACCTATGCTGAGTATAAAGATGGCCTAGGGCAGGCCCGTCCCACTCCAGCCCTTGAGGGCCATATCCATGCCGGTGTTTAGGATGGACTGAGAAATGGAGAAATTAGTTCTATTTCATGAACCACATCTTTCCTGATTCGGTACCATCAATTAATTTTAGCTGCGCCATAAATGTGTGAGGACCTCTGTCCTCAAGGACTGAAGTTGGACAGACATGGTCAAGGCAATAAGATGATTGTACTTTGACATACTGAAGCAGAGCATAATCCCTTCTCTTTCAGAAACTGGGCCGCAGGACAATAATCCAAAATGATAACAACCCCAAGCACACCTTCAAGGCAACCACGGCCTTGCTAAAGGAACTGAGGGTAAAGGTGCTGGACTGGCCAAGCATGTCTGCAGACCTGAACCCTATTGAGCATCTGTGGGCATCCTCCGATGGAAGGGGGGGGAAGAACAAGGTCTCTAACATCCCCCAGCTTCATCATGGAGGAGTGGAAGAGGATTCCAGAGGCAACCTGAGAAGCTCTAGTGACCAACAGAGATAAGGCACTGCTGGAAAATTGTGAGATTCTTCACTTCTGTTGCCCATCGGTTTGGCGTTAATGTCTGTGTGTTGAGTTATTCTGATGGGACATCAAATTTACCCAATTATACAAGCTGTACACTGATTGTTGTCCCATGAAAAAAATATAGTAAAATGATATAGTAAAATAGTAAAAAAAAAATTAAAGAGGTGTACTCACTTTTGTAATAAACTGTATATTTAGGGTACCTAGCTGGCGGCGTCCAGTAAAGCATTATCGCCAGTAGAGCCCGAGCTCTTTCCCAGCACAGAAATGATCACTTGACCCTCCCTCTGCTGGTAAGAAACTCTTTTTATGCAGCACAGTCCAACTGCCTGAATAGTGTGCACACAGGTATGCAGGGCAGCCTGCATCTATAGATGTATAGATCTTTTCCAGGGAGTGCTTTTGTGAAGAATAAATTAAATGCTGAGAATCCCCCATGAAGAGATGGTCCTGTCGGATTCGTCAGATTTGTACTAAGGACTGCAAGTGACAGCAACATAGGAGAAAAGTAAGGTATAGCTCACGCTACTCTGGAAGAAGCCTACTTCTTATGTGTTTACAGGTATTTAAAATTTTACAATTCCTTTAACAGTTTAAAGCAGAATATAACTCTGCATTTCAGCTTTGCTCTAAAACAATATTTACAGCATATTATATGCAACCAGCATTTTTTTTTTTTACTAGACCAGCATTGGAAGGGTTACACACAGAGCTTTAAAGTTATTGGAGAGAACTGCTGCCGCATCTGACGTTTAGATAGATACATTTAAGTGTAAACAATGTAACAAGTGGTGAATGTTACACACTCTTTGGCTGTCCTCCAGCTCCTGCACAGTCAGAGAGAGTGAGTCACATTCCACACTTGTTACATTATGTTTACTTAAATGTATCTATCTAAACTTCGGCTGCTGCAGCTTTTCTCTCCATGGAACTTTAAAGCTCTGTGTGTAACCCTTCCAATGCTGGTCTAATAAAAAAAAAATGCTGGTTGCATATAATATGCTGTAAATAATGTTTTAGAGCAAAGTTGAAATGCAGGGTTATATTCCGTTTTAACTAAAGTAGATTAATTTGGGGTTACAAACTTCAGACTAAAGGACCAGTATTCAAACATCAACCATTGACCAGGTGTATTATAGCTGTATTGAACTGAATAATGGAATGTTGTCAAAGCAACATATTATGTGAAAGAACGTTGCCAGTTCCACCCCGTACAACAAATAATTAATTGTGGATGAACTACACTACACACCTATAATCGACTGGTTAGAGATATGTGCCTGGCAAGGCCTTACAAGTTGCAACTATTACTGTATTTGTAACAAAATTGCTGGCCTATGCTATGCTGAATTTTTATAGAAATAAAATACGTAAGTATTTTTCACTTGCTGGCTTGTCAGTGAGTGCTCGTCCCACACGAGGCTTTTATAGTTCCACTATTTGGGGACGCCTCACATTAAAAAAAAAACCCATTACATTTTAGCACTGTACTGACTGTAGAGTTGTTGTAAGATCCTTAGAGGGTTTTGCAAGGTATGGCCCTTATTATAGCCAAATTGACCAGTGTTTTAGTCAAAGATTGTATGCAGAGTTCTCTCTCTATACAGATTCTAGAAGGCTAGAGTGTTGAATATAAGAGGGAACATTACAGGGAACAGTAAAGGTCAGAATGCAGCATTATCTATGTGATGTGCAAACTGGCTGTCTAAGCCTGGGATGGCCAAGTCCAAACAATGACTTGTGTTCCTAAACACAGGCTTCTAGGTATTTAGAGTACAGGGCATAGGTTTTGCGCTTGCGCACTAGATGGATGTCAATCACAGAGTTCTGGATGTCAATCACAGAGTTCTGTAAGCCAATAGCAAGTGTTTAATAGGGGTGACATCTGGAACCCGCCCATATCCCACCATCGGGGGCGTGTGGTTAGTTAACACTTGTGGATCTGGAGGTTTTTCCATATATAAGATTGATCCTTATATGTCTGCGCTAGCGCGCTTATATTAATCTCAGCTGTGCCCAATATCCGTATTATTACATGCTGATGTTTGTTTCGCTTCGTCTGTTTTGGGCTAATGTATTGCCATTTTCAATATAAGTTTGTAACCAAGATTGCACCGAGTATCCCGGCTGGATACAATAAAGACTCTTAATTTGCTCTGGCGTTCCAACTCTGTGAAATCTGCTACCGGCTGTATACTTTCCGAAGGTGATAAGGACAAGCGCTGAAGCTGACAGGTAGTCACACACAGAGACTAAATATTAGATTCTTACAGTTGTCACCTCTGCAATTCCTGAGTTGATAACCATGGACAATGACCCGGTTTACTCCTGTATGAGAACCATCCTGGGTGGGGCATTTCTCATGGCCCTTTCCAAGTACATAGAGTATAAAGTACACAGAGTATATTGCTTTGAATCTTAAAGAGAACCCGAGGCGGGGTTCTTCCATCGCAATCCATATACAGAGGCTGGGTCTGTCTATAGAGCCCAGCCTCTGTTGCTAGTTAGTTCCCTTCAAAACCCCCCTGCGCGCTGTCAGACCCCATAAAACACAGCAGCGCTGGCGACATGCAGCGTGTGTTTAGCTCACTAATATCAGTCTCGCCGCTCCCCCGCCTCCTGAATCACTCCAGTCCCCGCCCACGTCCCTTCCCTCGCCGCTGATTGGAGGGAAGGGACGCGGGCGGGGACCGGAGCGATGCAGGAGGCCAGGGAGCAGCCGAGACTGACAGTAGTGAGGCTGTGTTTTATGGGGTCTGACAGCGCGTAGGGGGGGCTTTGGAGGGAACTAACTAGCAACAGAGGCTGGTCTCTATAGACAGACCCAGCCTCTGTATAAGGATTGCGATGGAAGAACCCCGCCTCGGGTTCTCTTTAATTTTCACGCTATTGAAGATACACATTGTACATTTTGGCGAGATATTCAGTTTAACTTTTGATCATTCTAGGCTGACTTCCATTATTGCAAGGATGGCCAGCCTCAGTCATCAAAGCTACATTATCCACGGTGATGAGTGAAAATAGCAATATTCTTTTTCCATAAATTTTTGCAAAAATAATAATATTTTTTTTAACAAATATCGAATTTGAAAATCAACTTGCAAGTTCTGAGAAAATACGTTTGTGTTATATATGGGAGTCTGCAAATGTATTTTCGCAAAAGCAGCATAACTGTGAAAATATGTTTGCTGGCGGTGTGCTGTGCTCAGTTACTGCTTATTTTCACATTAGTAAGCACATATGGATTATGGGACTTATTTCTGCATTTTTGTGTTTCTTTCTCAAATTTATTTCCAGTGATCATGTTGCAAAAATACAATGGCCCTTATTCAATTAACTTTTCCTCCTGAGTTTTCTCCTAGGAGATCATTTTCTAATTCTGTTTAATAATAGTTTTTCAGCACTCCGCAATTGATAAAATACCAAAAAGTACCGTAGGTGAAAGAGTGCTGTCAAAATGATTCTGAGTATTTTCTTACTTGCTTAGAAGGCATTTTATTGATAAAGTGTAAAAATGTTATTGATAAAGTGTAAAAATATCATCTTGGAGAAATTGTACGAGAAAAAGTGATTTGAATAAGGGCTAATGGGGTTGATTCACTATAACGAATAGCGTGCCTTATCAGAGTAAACAAGCCTTATCAGAGTAGCATAGCGAGCACTACGAACTTATGTCTGCTAGTTGGCAATGACGAGAGCTCCAGTCGTCCTGCCTTGAGCCCCTACTGGTCCAATCACTTTAAAGGAATACTGTAGGGGGTCGGGGGGAAAATGAGTTGAAGTTACCCGGAGCTTCTAATGGTCCCCCACAGACATCCTGTGCGCGCGCAGCCCCTCCCCAATGCTCCGGCCCCGCCTCCGGTTCACTTCTGGAATTTCAGACTTTAAAGTCTGACAACCACTGCGCCTGCGTTGCCGTGTCCTCGCTTCCCCTGATGTCACCAGGAGCGCACGGTGCAGGCACAGACCATACCGGGCCTGCGCAGTACGCTCCAGGTGCCTTCAGCGGGAGCGAGGACACGGCAACGCAGGCGCAGTGGTTTTCAGACTTCAAAGTCTGAAATTCCAGAAGTGAACCAGAGGCGGGGCCGGAGCATTGGGGCGTGGCTGCGCTGGCACAGGATGTCTGTGGGGGACCATTAGAAGCTCCGGGTAACTTCAACTCATTTTCCCCCGACCTCCCTACAGTATTCCTTTAAAGGACATTATCCCCGCACTTTTATTGGCCCAATAGGCTGCCTGTCAAGTTTCCTGTCAAGTGACAGGCAGCCTATTGGGCCAATCAAAGTGCGGGAATAATGTCCCTTAAAGTGATTGGACCCGCAGGGGCTCAGGGCAGGACGAGTGGAGCAATAAGCAGGCATAAGTTTGTAGTGCTAGCTAGGCTAATCTGATAAGGTGTGTTGACTCTGATAAGGTGTGTCAACTCTGATAAGGTGTGTCAACTCTGATAAGGCATGCTATTTGTTATAGTGAATCAACCCCTATGTATTTTCGCAAATATATTTTCAAAATTGAAAATAGCCTTTTTTCGATGCAAAAATGAGTTTGGTGAATATTCAAACTCAACTCTCTCTCCCGCCTCACCACAGTCGCACTTATCCCAGTTATCACTGACACCCCCATCAGAAGTTATGTTATTTGTATCCTTCAACTTTACCAACCCATCACAGGCATGGCAGAAACCATTGGTCAAAAGTTACGTCATTTTACGTCATTCGTATACTTGGGCTTCACCAATACAGTCGCACTCATCGCAGGCATAGCTGACACCACCGGTCAGTCGCACTCTCCATCTGCCAGACACGGCTACACACGATGACAGGTATACACATTACAGGTACAGCAAGGGCAACTTTTAAACTCATCTCTTGTTTGGATGTCACAGTGTTCAGCGGAGACAAAAAATAAATAATAACAATCATGTTATATCCCCAGACCCCCATAATGAAATAATTCACCATATCCATCTTCTCTTCAAGGCTTCTGTTACATATTTACATTTATTTATATCTGAATTTTTTTTTTAAGTTGTCGTTTTATTAAAAAAAGAACAAAAAAAGGAAAATAAAAAAGGTTGTTTTTTGTTTTTGTTTTTTTAGTTGTTGAAGTCGTCTTATAAATTAAAGTTAGGCAAAAAAAAATCCCTAGTAGCTTCCCCAAGTGTGTGTTTTGGAACTTTTGCTTCTAAACTCGACCTCGTTCCTCCCGCGGGAGGTTTCGCCACCACTAGGTTTGATATAAACAGATAACTGAATGCAGACAAATGCCAGGCCAGGGTTTTAACGCCAGATATTTTTCATCTCAATAAATAAATCAATAAATAAATACATAAATCATTTACAAAAATATTTTATGATTAGTTAATATTATTATTACTATTTATTTTTTTCGTAGATGCTCCCTGAGGCCCCCCCGATAGTACAAGGACGACTGTAACTTTTAATATTTCCTCAACAGAAATCTTTAAAAGTAGACCCCAATGAATAAGGTAAAAATGCTTTCTGATTAATATTGCCCTTATAAGGAGATATAAGAAGACAGTAGCACACCAGAACCAACCCCTTCTAACACAAACACTAAAAGTGCCCATGCTTTCAGTAATTCCAACAAGTACTAAAAGAACAATTCACGTTGCGCCTAATAAATGGCCATTCACAAAAAAATCATTCCATTTGTTTAATTTCTTTAGTTCATATATGTCAAAGTCCGGCCCGCGGGCCAAATCTGGCCCTCAGAGCCATTACATTTGACCCCCAAGTAGTTTTCCCACTTTACATTAGGTCTGGCCCACCGCAGACCACCAAGGAAGCTATATTGGAGGTGAAGCCCTAGAACACCAGGGAAGCCATATGGGGGAGGTGGGGAAAGCACTAGACACCAGGGAACTGTATAGGGGATGGAGGACCACTAGACACCATGGAACTGTATAGGGGTTGGAGTAGGGGAGGGCATTAGACACCGGGGAACTTTATAAGGGAGGAAGGTGGCCAGTAAACATTGAGATTGGCCCGCGACTTGGTCCCAGTGTTCAATTTTGGCCCACTTTATATTTAAGTTTGACACCCATGCTTTAGTTGAACATCAGGTGCACATCATGTATCTATGGCAACACCGCCTGGCAGTTGATGGAGAAACTCCATTCAATGCTGCATTCCCATATTTTTGACTGAGATGACTTTGCTGGAACAGGAACACTGTAATGTCTATGGCCTCCTCAGCAGATGGAGGGCCAGTTGGGACTCAGCGGCCAATCATATACAGGTTCAAACATCATGTCTCTGGAACCTTTTCACAAGAGCACAGTAAAGGCGGCCACGTAGTACAAACTTTAGTCTAATGTTTGTGGGCTGGCAAGAGTTGATGTCCAGCCTAACACCTGTAGACTGATCCATGGATGGTGATGTGCAGTTGGCCATCTCCCGGGCAACAAATTTTGGCTGCTGGTTTGCTACTTCAGCGATAAATGGATTTTTTGCAGATTACCAGGGATTCATAATACTCTGCTGATGTTAGGCAAAGATATGGCCCGGCACAGGCAGATCTGTTTTTTTGGTGAGGAACAGCTTTCACTCTAACAAAACTCCTTTCTTACAACTGATCTCAGCTGAACAAAGTATTAGGTTTACGGGTATCTTTGAATCAGCCTACTCTCTACTCCTTCAGCTGGTCCCACTGCCTATCTAAACACCAGGCACTCAGTAAAAGCTGTTGTATTGCTGGGGAGGCGATATGAGGGATAAAGTGAAGACGCAAGAACAGAAGAATAGTTTGGACACTATCTCTGTCTTTAGTAAGAAAGGAAAATACAGTATTTTGTTAGCACTACTGCTGTTAATTTGGGTGCAATTCATGGTCCAGAAATTGAACATCGGTGCCGATGTTAAATTATGAAATTACTGGCTACAGCTGGTAACTTGAGTGCCGGGGGCACCAGCGTTTGTTGGTGGCAGTGCAGTCCGGCTATTATAAACTCTGTAGCGGTGGGCACACTGAAATAGCAAAAATGATAGTGGGGGAGTTAAGCAAACTCCATGTCAGTGGGAACTCCGGGAATAGCAGCGGTGGAGTGGTGAGGGCAGAGTCACCAAATTCCTTAGCGGTGGGGTCAACAGTAATAGCGGTGATGGTGTTAGGCATATGTAGGGGGATGGTTAATGTTGGGCATAGAAAGGGTAGGTTAGTGTACGGATGAGATGAGAGTAGCTATTATTGATTATCAATAACAGGTGGTAGTTGATGATCACTGATATGCAAATTCTTCTGCGTTGATGTAAATGTATGCAATTTTTTATGCAAATATACACAGCTTGAAAATGTACCAATCAATTTAAACCTCATTGCTTCATTTTCAAACTACATACATTTGCATAAAAATTTGAATAATTTTGGAAGAATTTGAATTTCATGCATGCTACTCTCCCCTCCTATCTCCTTATAGACGGACATTAAACAGCACAATATATCCGCAATGGTAAGCAGGGGCTACTTTCAAAGATTAGGGGCAAGAAAAATGTAAATCCGGGTATCCTTTAAATCCTTTTAAGGTCAACTTACTACTAAAATGAGATTGGTTCTCCCTGAAAACTAAAATATTGGTTTTTTTTTAGCAAAACTTTCACTTTAAAACAAAAAACTGAAGCAAATTATTTTACAAGGGAATTTCAAGCGAACTTTTTTAATTTACAAAATAAAATAATTAAATAAACTAATCATAAAAGGGTATACACACCGATCTAGAATCTTCTTGCCATCACAATGCATGGGTCGCATTATATAATATATCCCATTGTTTCATATCCTGCTCACTATAACCCTTATTAGTCCATATAAACTTCTCGCCGTAATCCTCTTTACTCCGCCAACTAATCCTCCCATAAAATTCCTCTCTACCACGCCGCATAGCCGCTCCCTATCACTTCTCTGTTCGATAATAATCCTACATCTGTAATTGCAAACAATAAATCTCTGATTTGATTTAACCCTTTGAAATAAGTCATTCAGCCTCTGTGGAGTCCTCCCGCCGTTATCCGTCTGTAAATTATAAATTAAAACATGCATCGTTAATTCTGCGGTACGCAGTCAAGGCTACGCGGTACAGTGCTGCTAGAATCCTAAAACTAACTAATGGAGGCCGGGGGAGGATTAGAAGGTAACCTCAAATAAGATAGCAACTGTTCACTGTTGAAGGTTCACTATTGCAAAAAATTGTAAAATGTAAAATACATACAGATAAGAAGTAGGTTTCTTACAGAATAAAAGGAGCTATAAATTACTGTTACCCTATGTTGCTGTCGCTTGGGGTAGTTAATACAAATCTGACAGAACTGACAGGTTTTTGACTCGTCCATCTCTTCATGGGAGATTCTCAGTATTTAATGTATTCTTTACAAAAGCACTGCCTGGAAAGGATCTATACAAGGATGCTGGCTGCCCCCTTCCTGGATGCACACTATTCTGGCAGTTGGACTGAGCAACTGCCATTCACTAAGTGCTTTTGAAAATAATGAAAACTATGGGATGGGCTAGTCTAAAACCTGTTGGTTCTGTCAGATTTCTACTACCTACTGTAAGTGACAGCAGCATAAGAGAAAGGTAATTTATGGATCATTTTACTCTGGATGAAAAATACTTTTTATTTATGTGTGCATTTTATCTTTTAAAATTTTTTACAATAGCGGTCCTATAAAATTGTTACATTAAAGCGGTCTAACACCCAGCATTACAACTTTGCTTTAAAAGATTGCTTACAGCTTAGAAACTATTATGCCAGATTTTTTTTTTTAGCAGAAATTCACTGAATGGGTTAAACATGACATTTCAGTGTTGCATTTAGCTTGAAATCCGCATCCATGCTGAGGTTTAGTTACAAATGTATCTTTGTTTGGAATGCAAATAGACCTCTGAAAAGCCTGTCTGGGAAGCCCTCTTTGTTCTCTCAGAGAGGTGTTTGTTTATTTAGATTGTAAACAGATACATTTGTAACTAAACCTAAGCACTGAGGAGGATTTCTAGCTAAATGCAGCACTAAAATGTCATGTTTAATCCATTCAGTGAATTTCTGCTAAAAAAAGAAATCTGGCATAATAGTTTCTAAGCTGTAAGCAATCTTTTAAAGCAAATTTGAAATGCTGGGTGTTAGACCACTTCAAGGCTGGTACAAACCAGGCAATTTTCACTTCAGATTTCATTCAAGCAGGTGATCAGATCGATATTCAGATCTGACATTGATTGGAGATAGAAGTTTGCTTGCATACACACATATGCAATTTCATTTAAAATTTCGATCAGATTTCTGATTATTTTGATCCATTATTTCCAGCATGTCCCATCTGCTTCCACTCAAGAAAGCGATCGATTTTGAGCTTGGGATGACGGCAAGTAGGCTATAACCTTTTTTTCCCAGTTACGATCTTTTTCTCGATCGGAAACAAAATAAAGTAGAAATTGCTTGGTAACAATGGGAGTCATTTATAAAGGCAAGTGCAAAGTAAACAGGATCATAAGTAAATAAGTAGCAACCAATCAGAAATGTTGGTGTATTTAATTGCTGATAGCTCCTTGGCTGTTCTTGGCATCTCCTCTACTTTTTTGCACTTGTGTTGATAAATTAGCGGCAGTAATTTTGTGTCAGATGCAGCAACTAGTTATATTTCAGTTTACATTGGACCTATGATACTAACCTGATCTAGCCACTGTAACAGGTATTATCTCTACTGGGACTTCTTTAATACTTAATATGTTCAGAGGATGATCGCTGTCTGCCTGCTCTGGGGAACGTTAGTAAGGCTGTTCTGAACACTTGTGCTCCCCTCTACTGCCTGTCGCACCCCTCTGCACAGATAGGGGTGCTGCTAGGCCCAGGCAAACCAAGCGGTTGCTTGGGACCTCTCCCACAGCAGGGGCCTCCCATGCTGCCAGGGCTGCCCTGTACGGCCACCACTGAATCCTCATCACTCACACGCAGACCTCAGATAAGCAGCAATGTGAACAGAAAGGAGAGCGGCGCAGTGACCACACAGGACACTTCAGATGTGGAAGTGAGGTCATTAATCATTTCCTGCATTTGAAGAGTGCTGCATGCTTGCTGTGCGCTGCTCTCCTCTCTTCCGGTTGCTGCTGATCTGCAAGTATGTGAGTGTTGGGGTTGGGGAGGCAGCAGGAATCTAAATTCCCCAATGACTCCAATGCCCTATAAACACACCTTTAGCTACCTATACTAGGGGTGGCTACCTATGCTGGGGGGATACCTTAAAGCGAATCGGAGATGAAAAACTAACAATAACAAGTAACTTGTCTATATATCTTATCTAAAGTTTATATAGTTTACACAGCATATCTAGCTGCAAACAGCTTCAATAAAATATGATTATTTCTTCCTGTGATACAATGAGAGCAGCCATGTTGTTTGTAAACATTACACACAGGCAAAGCTGATAGCATCTCCAGCTCTCTGCTTGTGACAAATTTACTCTGCTCTCCTCCTCCCTCCTCCCCACTGCATCTGAAATCTCTGGCTAGTAACCTCCTCCTCCTCCTCCTGCCCAGACTGAGCTCCCATAAGCCCTTGCTACAGTGCCAAGGCTCTCTGAAAAAGCTGTAGGCGAGGCTTGTTTAGTTTATAGGGAATTGGAGTATTAAAACAAAACAAAAAAAGTATTTGGCTTGAGGAATGCCCTATAAACTATATGAAAGGAACACAATTATGCAATGAGTGAAGGTTTATCTCAGATCCACTTTAACTATCTATACTGAGGGCGGAGCACCTTTGGCTACCTACCTATACTGTAAGGCTACCTATTTTTTGTGGGGACACCTTTGTTTTGGAGAGGCACAAATTATGTGCTGCTTGGGGCCACGAAAACCTTTTCAGCACCCCTCACGGACAAGCGTGAGCCAAGCACTTGTGTGAGGACATCTACCACTGTCTATGGCTTGCAGGTGGCCATGTGATGCCTGAACGATAGAACAGTGAGATGTCTGTGAGCAATCTCTCCTGCAATCAGATCAGTGGAGCAGTTGTCAGGGATTACTGAAGCTCCATGGACATAAGCTATGTATTTGTGACCCTGCAGTGGACTCCATAACATATAACGTAAATGAATCCACTTTTATGTATCATATCCCGAATACCCTTTCTTTTGTCTTATCTAGTTGTATGAAAAACCCGTGCAGGTCACACAAGCCTATAACTGGCTCCCATGTGATCATTCCTCTGCCCCTCCCTTCTGAGGACTCATGTCATGCTGTCTTCTCTCCATCTAGACAGCATGACTCATCAGAAAGCAGCCTAAAGAGTGGTGTAATAGTGGATTCATATGCATGGAGCTACTAAAAGGTGACTTTACACCGCCATGATGGCACAACTAAATGCCTTAAAGTAAATGTAAATAATCCATCTAAATCCTACATTACCTATATTAACTTATAAAATACATTGTATTGTTAAAAATACTTTTTGCAATCATTGAGGAAGAGGAAATGAAATGGCCAATTGGCCACCACAGGGCCACCATCAAGGGCCCCCAAAGAGTACTGTGTGTGGCCCAAAAATGTTTTAAAATGCCTTTTTCTTTGCTCCTTAACTATGTTCCAATATATCTATTCCCGTTCATGAAATATCCCGGTTTTGGTACTAGCAGTGGTTGTCCTGGCTAACGTTTATTTTTTATCTGGGATTTTCAAACAGAGATTGACCCAGAGAAGAGAGACTACCACAGATGCTCAGTCAGATGCTAAGAGAATAGAATTATTGTTTGTACTAGTGACAGTCAATACAAATGGGGTACATTCAGAGGCGGGACAAGGTCCTCCAGCACCCAAGGCTGAGACACCAAAGTGCGCCCCTCCATCCCTCCACCCCAGCAGTCACACACTGATTGCTATTAGACTAAGAGGCCCCTCCTCCATCCCTCCCACCCCAGCCGTCACACACTGATTGCTATTAGACTAAGAGGCGCCACAGGGCCGACAACCTCCCCAACACCTTAATATCTACTTATATGGCTTGCAGTCACTGCTATGTATCCCCTTTTCTTATTTCTTTCTGCTTCAAACACAATTAGGAATGACAGCTGAATGAATTCTGCGCCCCCTCCTACACTGCGCCCTGAGGCTGGAGCCTCTCCAGCCTATGCCTCGGCCCGGCCCTGGGTACATTTAATGTTATTTGCTCCAAAATTCATAGCCCGTGTGACTGTTAAAAGCCTAGAATGTGAGTTACAGATATGGATTTCAACAATTACCTATGGAGTTTCTGAACAGTTAAGATGTTGCCTTCCATGTTACTATATCATATTATACAGCTATGTGTAGCCTCAGCCCATCAGAAATGTCCTTCCAATGATTATGTTGGTAATACTGAAACATAGATACAGTATATTCTGGCGTATAAGACTACTTTTTAACCCTTGAAAATCATTCCAAAAGTCAGAGGTCGTCTTATACACCAGGCGTCATCGATGCCGGTTGATACGCCCTATCCTCTTACCGGCTCTCAGATCTCGCTGCTGAGGATTGCAGTGAAGTGGTGCAAGCGCACATGTGCGAGTTCTGAGAGGCAGAGAAGGTGGTGAAAAGGATACAGGGGCGGCTAGATGGGTGAAAGAGGCACAGCGCAATCTATTCTTCCATACCGCTCTGATAAACAGGTAGGCAAGGAGAGCTGACCAATCAGCTTAGGGAGAGGGAGAGTTGACCAATCCAACCAGTCAATCACCTGTATACTGTTATGTACTGGGTACCACATACAGTACAGAACCAGTATCATACATATAGCAACAGTATATCTTTTTCTTTATTTTTATTTGGTGTGCGTTGGAAGAGGGGGGTAGTCTTATACGGCGAGTATATGCCAAACTCTATATTTTAACTGGAAAAGTTGGGTGGTCGTCTTATACGCCCAGTCGGTAAGTATTTCTCTTGTGCTAGGTACACACAATACGCTTTTCTGTTAGATTTACCAGCCACATAGATAATTTCCAACATGTTGAAAATTATCTATCTAACCAGCTATCTGCCCAGTAATTGGGCATTGTTCTACTCAGCAGGAGATCACCAGAAGACAATGCACCAGAGATAATGACCAGTCTCTACAGAAAATAACAGAAACCTCTAACAGAAAATTGTATGGTGAAATCTAACACAAAATTGTATGGCGTGTACTATGCATAATCATGTCAGATAATTAGGCATCAATGTTTATAAGGGTGTGATTGGCTGGCTACAATCATGTGATCGTGCTACTTTCAGTATTTGTTATATCTTCCATGATTTCTCCTACAGCAAAAAACAATGGATGAAATGTGTCATTTGATATAGCAGCTTGTTTGCACTGATACTTCTTAGGCCTTCCTATTGCTCTTGGTAGCTTAATCAGACCACCGTCATTAAAAAAATTGAAAAAATTACAGTACAATTTTTTATTAAGTCCAGCACTGCAATAAGCTGTATTTAAAGAAGATTTAACCTCTACCAAGTTATATGTTTTTTTATTCGTTAGAATTCAGCTGTCTCAAATTGCCACTTTTTTTTTTTAATCTAGACAAATTTTGTTGCGATTTGTATGAAGCTTAGAAATGGGCCAATCAACTGCAATTGCAGACTATTTTTAATCGGTCTTATTCCAAGTGGCATAAAATTTGCACCAAATTTTTCATCAGCTTATAAAATTGGCATCTTGCTTACCATCTTTAGTTTCCAAATAAGTTAAATTTGCTCATTGAAATCTAACTCCGAGGTTCAGTTTCGAGAAGGATCCTCCATGTATTAGCCTACTGGCAGCTTAAAAGCCTAGTTATAAAAGTTATGTAAAAAGCAGGACTGTAACTTGGGAACCGTGGGGGGAAGGGGGAGTGGGGGAGGATATGGCAGCATAGGGCAAGTGGCTGGCAAAAGCAAGAAAGAGGAGATCTGATGTGACAGCAGGTAAATATATTTACACAGATCTGCTAAGTTCTTCATGGGTAAAGGGAAGAGGAGAGAAGAAGCAGACCTCATATCCCCCTGGGCCCCCCAGTGGTTGAGGAGGTCATGGGGGCTTCTGTTACATGCCTGATGATAATTTTTCAAGGAACAACTTTTAGCTGGTTTGAGAGACAGCTTCACTCTACGTCAAAAACTGCAGATGTGATATTCCCTTAAAGTGAACCTCCGGACTAAAAATCTACTCAGCAGCACTGAAAAGGCTTGGTGTTTCTATAACAGTTTCACAGCATCAGAACTTTGTTTTTCTCACATATTATTTTTAGCTGCACAAAAGCTTAAGCTACGCCCCATCAAAGAAAACTGCCTGGGCTTTTTTCCCTGATGCTGCGCAAAGCATGATGGGATTTCCTATGTTGTTATTCACGTTGCGTAGCAGCTGGGAGGGGTAATCAGGGCACAGGACAGTTGGAACTGTGTCTCATGCTCCCTGTCACCTCCTTTCAACCAAAAAGATGGCTGCCCTCATGAAATCAAACATTTGCCTGTTGTTTTAAAACAAGGTGGGTAAGAGATTATATTACCTATCTATTTAATTAACATAACTAATGTAATTTAGTGACAGTATATTTGTTTAGGCTGAAGTTCCTCTTTAACTAAGCAGTTTGTTGATAGAGGACAGTGGAATGCAATTAGTCCATGACTGCATTCTGGCCAGTAATGCTAATTGCCTTCATAGCTTAGAGATGTACTACTAAGGTCTCACTGAAACTAGTTACTTGACCATTTACTGGATTACATTCTGAATGCATATCGATAAGTCCTCAGCTAGTAAGAGCTGCAGATCATCTCACAATCTTTACTTTTATAACCACTAAATTTATTTTGCAAGTCTCCATACCTTCTCTAGTCCTCAAATTATTTCCTCTTAATCCAAAACCCCAATAATTATTGATAGGCCAGGCTTCCAGGCAATGGGGGAAGGGGTGGAGGGAGGGGCAATTTATGAGCATTTTGTTTACTTTTCTAAGTATTTCCCAATTGCGGCAAACTAAGTACCCAGTTGTATATGAGCAGGGCTGGGTATGTCGCTGGGCAGCACAAATTTCCGATGCGATGTTTGGGTTGTGCTTGCCATAGAGTCGGTTGCAGTTCTGCTTCTGCTAGCTAAAGACCAAATAATTACAGAATTGGGCAAGGCATGTTCTGTTAGAAATAAGTGCATAAAAATAGTATACAGAACCAAGATATTAGACAAGATGTACTATTTTATGGGTTATAACTTTGTCACTATGCTACAGCTTGTTTTCTTGCCTCCAGGGACTCAGACAGTCAACCATGTGACCTAAAAAGTAAGACGGATAGTAGATGCCAGACTACGTTTTCCAGAAGCCATCCACTACAGTAAAAATCATGTCTACGTGAGGAGGCAGGACAATAATAGTCTGAGAAAGTAGGTGTGGTGTAATTCCAGCAGTTGTAAGACCTCAGCAAGGTTACAGAAAGCTAGAGGCAGATGATGTCTTAAGCCTGTACGGATAAGTGCTTAGCTGCAAGAGAGCAGGGCTACACAATGAGTTTTTCAATTTGAAAAGAAAAGTTCAGTTCCAATGGTAATACTTGGAATCTACACTCATTAATGTGCTTGCTTTAAAGCGGTATCGTCACTATAAAAATCAAATTTCAACAGCAACTGGTCTGAGTGTATTAAGTGATAAAGATGTTAATCCTGCATTCAAAACTTTCAAAACTTTTTCTGCTGTTATGATTTGGAGTTATCACATACTTAAGGAGCACTGACCCTTTAGTAGTCGTGCCAAAGAATTGCATGCTGGGGGTTCTTTTTATCTATAATCTATTCCTCCTCTTCCCTTTATTTCCCTGCCAGCTTCTTATCTGAAACCTAATCCCCTACTCACTTGTGTTTACAAGCAAGGCTGAGGCGACTCAGCGATTGGAGGAGACAAGAAAAAAAGTAAAGGGCAGAAATGACATCACGAGTTAGCCTTAACTGTGGGAAAAAGACATGGCCACCACCAGGAACAAAATTCTCGTAATTTACTATATAAGATTCACTGAAATCAAAACGTGGACAGTACAATACATGTGTTATGTAAGTAGGTCAAGTATTTATCTACTTATATATGTGTGTTTTTTTCCCTGGCATAGTATGGCTGATCCTACTGCTTTAAGATATCGACTTGTTCTATTTTGAGGTAATTTAGACTTTTAATTTTTATATTCTATGCTTAAGATTTAGTCATCACTAGACAAGACATTTTTTAACCAAAGCTCTGTAGAATTGAGAGAGGAATAAAGATTTCGTGGCTAGCTGGAAAAGCCCGGCCACAGATATAATTTTCTCTGCAAATAAAGGTATTTTATCCCTTGCAACTTGCATATGAAATCCAAAAAGGCCATTGCACGTTGGTAACAATATATGTCTGATATTTTAAATGTATAATTTAGGCATATTAGCAGCAATCCCTTCTTTATTTGTAAAATAAGATAAAATATCTAATTCTCTATTAAAATTGTTTATGTTTAAGAGAGAGAGAGAGAGATCTAATCGAACATTCACTCCTTAAAAAAAAAATAGATACACGTAATACTATATGACTGATGCATAGAAAAATAAATATATATTTTTTTTTAAATCTATATACACATACATATATTCATATAGAAACTGATATAAATATATACATTTATATATAGATATAGTCATACCTATATATTTCTATGTATAGACATCTATATGTATGTGTTTACATTTCTTCAGATAATTGGAAGGCCAACTAATATATCGAGCGTGTCTTCATTTATTTTAAATTAAAATCTTCAAGTCTTTAATGTAAATTTAAATTAAAATCTTCAAGTCTTTAATGTAAATTTAAATTAAAATCTTCAAGTCTTTAAATGTAAATTTAAATTAAATTCTTCAAGTCTTTAATGTGGGGAAGTTGTTTAAAAACCTGGCTTGGCATTTCCTGCATCCGTTTTTATGCAGGCCCTATAAATTTGTAAAAGGAAAAAATAATAATAATAAATTAAATTAAATAATTTAAGACAATAACATAATGAAATTAAATCAAATAAATCCTAAGCCCCACCCACTTTTTCCCACCCCAAAAAAACCCACCAGTTTTTTTTCTTTAAAATCGCTTCACATTTTTTTTTCAGCCCTTCCCCCCCCCTCCCATATTTTTTGCCCCAATATTCTCGTCCTTTATCTTCGTCTGTTTTTTTTTCATTATTTAAATGAATCAGTAAAATGAACAGGTACATAGAGGGAATTCATGCATTTTTTTTCTTCGTTTGGTTCATTCTATCCTTTTTTCGGGGATTTTTTTTTTAATGTGTTTTGATTTTTTTTTTGTCTTTTTTTTAGAAATCTGTTTTTTTTTAACTTCACATCTTTCAGCATTTTGTTCTCTGTACTTGCGCGGTTTTGTTCAGTTTGGGTCTCTAGCCCTTTCAGTCTTTTCATTCCGCTACCTTGTCGTACTTAGACTCTTATACTGGCACAGACTGAGTATAAAGAAAGGGTTCTAAGCTACAGCTTGCTTGTATGGGGAAAAAGGTTTTTAACAAAATAATAAATCATGTGACATAATTATAGTAAAAAACTTCAACATGTTCCACTTTTAATTGTGTGTATATATATATATATATATATATATATATATATATATATATATATATATATATATATATATACGCACAACAAACACTACAGCAATACGCACACATGTGCTGTGTGCATGTGTGAGTATTGCTGGGTGTTTGTGCCTGTTTGCATTTTACATACTTTTTCCATTTTACCTTTGCACAGTGATGGTGTACACATTTAATGGCGTAATGAGTTTTATGAACATCATCTATGCAAATTTGCCTATATGTATAATTACAGTGTGGTGTTCAATGTGATTATATATCATTACTTGTTATCATGTTCCCATTAGATATGCTGAATTATATGTTTTCATTACTAATGTTTTAACATGGGTGTAACTACCATAAGTTTCTTTCGATTTAGAAGTTTAAAAAATTGTAAATACATCATTTGTATTCCCCATACAAGCAAGACTGCATTTTAGACAGAACACATCTTCCGTAAAATAGAACCTCAAAATGTTACGGACTATCGGGTAAAATAAAATAAACATTTGAAACCTCATCCACATGTTCCTCAATTATGAAGTTTTGGGTTTATACTATGCAGCAACAGTTTAGATATCTGGCATCATTATGAATTTTTGCAAGGTCATTTAGGCAACCCTACAAACTAGGAGGAACATTAGTCCAGAAGCAGTTTTTGTGTATAAAACAGAAACATTTTGAGGCTATTTTTTTTTAAGATGTCAATGTCTTAGCCATATGGATCTGTGTATCAGATTTTAGTTTAATTGCCTTACACAATTCACGTCACCCTTAGTCAACTGGAGAACAAAGCTAACCTAACTTTTCAAACTTCTGCATTGGCTTCATGTTTGTCTACCAGTTCTGGTCCTTGTTTCAAACCCATACAGAAGTTAAACATTAACTTGTACGTAGATTTGGAAAATAAGAACTGTACTGAATTTGTGGCGTGTATATATTGGAAAAAAAAAAAAGAAAAAAAAGAAAAGATTACTAGTGTTCAACTTCAGCACTTTGTGATAGCTATTCTTGATAGTTGTCTTACTGTTCAATTTAGAAAATCTGGGAGAATATTGAATAATTTGAAAGTACGGCTCAAAAGTTTGGCGCTTGTGTACAAACTCAAAAGGCTACTTTTGGGACGGAATTTAGAAACAAAAAGGATCATTGGTTTGAATTCTGAAGCCAAAAGGTTGATACACAGATCCGTATTTTTGGATCATACTACTTTAGCTCTCTGACCCTCTTTGTTCTATCACACATTTTCTTTCTTGTCTTCCTCCATCCGGTTTCATACTGGGGTGGTCCTGCGGTTGGCTGTGTTGGTGTGCGCAGAGTCCTTATTATCTTTGGGTATACAGTTATGAACTTGGAGGAAGCTGTTATCCGAGTTATAAGTGGCTGTGGGGGTCCCAGCCGACTTGAGGGGGTCACGGCTCAGCGTGTACATGGAAATCTCAGTAGAGGGTAGGGTGTTGAAGCCCTTGAGGCCCACAGGAGAGGCATCACGGGAGTGGGAAGGCTCTGTAGACCGGGAACTGGATCGGCTGCGCCTCTGATAACGATAGCGATAGCTTGGAATGCGAGTGATTGCAGAGGACTGGAGGTAGTCCGTGGCTCGTGCTGTGGCCCTCAGCTGTTTGTGGCGGTCAATGAACATGTGAACAGCCAGCACTCCCACCATTTCTGCAATAATGAAGGAAAGGGCCCCAAAGTAAAAAGACCAGCCATAAGAGTAGCTGTTTTTCTTCGAGTCGCTTTTGGAAGGGTCACCTGCATTGGCTGATATGTAGACAATGATCCCGATGATGTTGCTGAGGCCTGCAGATCATAGACAGGAGAAAGAAGAACAAAGATTGAGGGAACATACCTGGAGATGACATAGGCCATAATTCAAAGTCAAGATAAAGATTTTATAACCTATGTTAAATTGCATGAACTGTTTCCCAAGGCTCTCCTACTTCAGATTCCCTCACCATCACACATGGTAAATAGGGCATCATTTTGATATAAAAATAATCTAAATTGATACTTTCTGTGTCACCAAGTCATTTGTACATACATTCAATGGGCTTAAAGGGGTTCTTTCAATCTGACATGTCTGATTCATGATTCGATTCAATTCGATTCAAATTGAATCGAATCATGAATCGGACATGTCAGATTGAATCAAATCAAATCAATGAATCGAATCAAATTGAATCGAATCTGACAAATAATCATATGGTGTAGATGGGACAGCAGAGCTCAGCTATTAGGGTTATAACGGCGATTCCTGCTAGAAGTGGGTTATACCACTGAAAACTATGTAGGCAGCAGTTATGGTTGTAAAAGAAAGTAAAAAAAAAACACCCCTAACAAATGGATTAGCCTCCCAGCCGTCATCCGTCACTATTTACAATACATGTTATATTGATGAAACCATTAATTTTTTTTAAAAACTTTTTACATTATTTTAGAAGGATGTTTAATAGTTTATGCATAAACCACTTTTTCTTTTTTTCCTCATTCGCGGAAGAACCCCTTTAATCAGCCTCTGTCTGGAAATGTCCTAAACTTTTTTCAGTGCTCCTCCCCAGTCCCCACTGCTGTCTTTTTGTCTTTTGACTTTAAGTAAAGTTAACAAATGTTCCCCCTCCCCATATCAATTTTTGTTCATCCCATCTCATTCCTGGAGCAGACAATGGATCCAAAATGAATGAGGCAGCAAGAACCAGTTGCAGTGCACACCTAAGACAAGGAACTGCCTTTTGGTCGAAGCAGCCGTTGAAGGTGCATAGATAGATGGATAGGCACTCAGTAAAGTGTGTGTTTTGTTATTGTTGTTTTGCACTCAGTGTTTTTGTAATTGTTGTTTTGTTTTTGTGTTTATTTTTGTGTTTTTTTTTTTGTTTATTTCTTATACTACATAAATACTGACCGATCATTAATTTTCCAAGTCTGCACTGCATATATAAACCAATTGCTGACAATATTATTTTTGCCAAGAAGTATAGTGTTTTATTAATTAAGAGCAGCACTAGAGACTTCTATTAAATAAAGCAGCTCAAGGTCTTTCTCGGAGCTATATTACAGGAAATCGTCAGCTGTAACCTGTACATTTTGCAAGTCAACGGAGACACATGCAAGGTACACCGCACTGAAAGGACTTGTCCAAGCCCAAGAATAAAAATATAACTCCCTCCAGAATGGTTGGGCCTTAAAAGTAACTCCTTTTCTGGTCATTTGCAGACTTCATTCAGGTTACGGATAAATATCTATGTGTAGATGCTGCACTATTCTCGGATTAATGGCCAAGTTGGTGCTAAAACAAGAAGGTGGATTATGCTATCCAGTTTCACAGTATGAGTAATCCAAAGTTCCAGCAGGCACAATATATTATTAATACATAGTAAGATTACACATTTTTAGGTTCCAATGTTGGCCAAAAAGACCCCAAAAATACTACTACTATTTACTAAATATTACGGTGAGCAGCGTAATATATAGTGAGCAGTGTAAAATATTATAGTGTAAAATGAAGTGTAAAATATTATAGTGAGCAGTGTAAAATATGATCACGTTAAAATGTTATTGTAAGCAGTACAAAATATTATAGTGCAAAATGCAATGTAAAAATATTATGTGAGTAGTGTGAAATATTATAAAGTGCAATGTGAATTATTATAGTAAGCTGTATAAAATAATATAGCATAAAATGCAGTGTAAAATATTATACTGAGCAGTGTAAAATATTATCATATAAAATGCAAGGTAAAATATTATAGTAAGCAGTGTAAAATAGGATTGTGTACAATTCAGTGTAAAATATTACTGTATTCAGTAGTATAGTGTAAAATGAAGTGTAAAATTCTATAGTGAAAAATGCAGTATAAAATACTATAGTGAACAGTGTAAAAATTATAGTGAGCAGTGTAAAAAATTATAGTGAGCAGTGTACAATAGTATAGTGAGCATTGTATACTGTTATAGTGCTTAGTATAAAAAATATTGTATAGCGTAAAATATTATAGCGAGCAGTGTAAAAAATTATTATGCAAAATATAGTTACATTATTTTAGTAAGGTCTGTAAAATATTGTAGTGTAAAATGCAAGGTAAAATATTATAGTGAGCAGTGTAAAATATTATCATGTAAAATGCAATGCAGATATTATAGTGAGCAGTGTAAAATATTATAATAGGTAGTGTAAATTACGGTATTATCATGCAAAATGCAATGTAAATATTATAGTAAGCAGTGTAAAATATTGTAGTGTAAAATGTGATATAAAATACTATAGTGTAAAATTCAGTGTAAAATATTATAGTGAGCAATGTAAAATTATTTAGTGAGCATTTGGATTCCTATAAACATTATTGCATGACAATCTCATTAAAGGATACCCGAAGTGACATGTGACATGATGAGATAGACATGTCTATGTACAGTGCCTAGCACACAAATAACTATGCTGTGTTCCTTTTTTTCTTTCTCAGCCTGAAAGAGTTAAATATCAGGTATGTAAGTGGCTGACTCAGTCCTGACTCAGACAAAATGTGATTACAGTGCGACCCTCACTGATAAGAGATTCCGCTTTTACCTCTTTCTTGCTCTCAGAAGCCTTTTTTCTGCTAGGAAAGTGTTTTATAGTTAGAATTTCTTATCAGTGAGGGTCACACTGTAGACACTTCCTGTCTGAGTCAGGACTAAGTCAGCCACTTACATACCTGATATTTTACTATTTCAGGCAGAGAAAGAAAAAAAGGAGCACAGCATAGTTATTTGTGTGTTAGGCACTGTACATACCCATGTCGATCTCATCATGTCACATGTTACTTCGAGTGTCCTTTAAGACATCAATGTATGGACACTGTAAGAACTATAAGAATATTTGCATTAATATGGTGACTCCTGTTACCTGCAGACACAAAGAAGATTCCAGCACTTAATATGATATTGTGTCGAGTTTTGTAGAACTCGCTGGCAGCAATGCAGAGCCCTCCCATGAAGAGCAGGATTACACTGAGGATAGGAAATATACTGGAAGCCCTCACAGCCCCTGCAAAAAGAAAAGAAAATGGCAAAAAATCATAAGTAAAATATTTTATATGACACAGAAGGAGATGTAGCAGTAATTTTTGAACTTTGTTTAAAAAAAATCGCACTGGAGTACAGGTAGTCAATGATTTTTTTGTAATTTTTTTTTAACTGTGCCAAGCTAAAAAATCAGCAGGAAGTGGCAAAATTACAAGCTCCTTACAATTTGCTTGCAAAGATCTTTGGTATGCCATTGACATAAATTTGCATGCAAGTAACATAAAATGTATATCAGCACCAAATTCTTTTTTAAAAACTTCTCAATGACCATCCCTGCTCATCTCTCAGGGCAGGTCTATTTGAAATGAAATTATTAAAAAAAAACATTCTCTTCTGCTTTACAAAGGATTGTAAATGAGATGCAAAAATATCCGAGTGGATGCAGCATCGTGAAAAATGTATGCAACTTGAAAGTGAACTACTGCAGGTGGATTTTGATCACTGTTGCTTGCGAATTTTTGTAATTAATTTTTGCAAAAAACTCTTATTTTCGATTTAGAGAAAATGTTCAATACTCTACCAGGGTAATTCATAAAAAGCTAAAAAATGCAGAAAAACAATATCTTTACTGTGAACATTTGCAAACAGCGCAAAAATATATATTTTTGATGGCATTTTTGCTTGAAAATTGAATTTAACACTATTTTCGCAAAAAAAATAATGCGAAATGAATATTGGCATTTTCGTTCATCACTGATTTCGATTTGTACATTTTCAAGTTGCAAAATCAAGTCAGTATTACGTACATCTCATTGACTATCCCAAGTCATTACTTATTATTATTTTACTTTACTTATATTTATTTTATTTATGTACATTGTTGTGTATTATATAAACAAAGACATGGAGTATTCGGTTTGCTAAAATGTGGACCTTAACAGGATGTAAGTATGCTTATCCCAGCCCTGTTCCCTTATGAACCTGAAAAAAGCCAGTGAGGGTACAGTACTTATGATTTCTGTAGTATTTTTGGTGCTTTCATCAATTGGGGTCTGCAAGTGACAATAAAGCTGATTGTGGGAAACCTTCTTCCCATTTTCCGGGCTACCAGAGGGAGCGGTTCGGTATATAGAGTTACTGTTTCTAATTTACAACAATACTAAACCAGAACTGCCATAAACAAAAGATCCCTCTCGGGTGGTCTGAGGACATTTTTGCACATTTAAATCCTTAGAAATGATGAACAACGTCATTGACTTTTTATTGCGGGTTCCAAAGGATATAAGAATACAGCAAGTATGGTTGAAACTACACTCAGGGCCGGGTTGAGGCAGAGGCGAGAGAGGCTCCAGCCTCAGGGCGCAGTGTAGGAGGGTGCACAACTCACTCAGCTATCATTCCCCTATTGTGTATGAAGCAGAGAGAAATAGGAAAAGGGAATACATTGCAGTGACTGCAAGCCAGATAACTAGAGAGTAAGGTGTTGGGGTGCCCTGGGGCGCCTCTTAGTCTATTAGCAATCAGTGTGTGACAGCTGGGGTGGGAGGGATGGAGGGGCGCACTTTGATGTCTCAGCCTTGGGTTCTGGAGGACCTTGTCCCGCCTCTGACTACACTTACCCTAAAATGTAGAGCATTTCTCACTTGAGACCAAAATCCAGAGACCTAAAGACCGTTTTTTTTTTAAGCTAGAGTGTGTAGTTGGGGAGAATTGTTTTATTTGTAATACACCTAATTAACAACTACCGTAATATTTGTTTTATTCTCAAATGATAATGGCCTACTGAAAATGGTTATGCAAATAATAATAATAATAATAATAGTATTTTGCACATTCATTGCAAGGGGCAAAATCTCACCAGGACAGGGGCCAGAAGTTACTTGCCCTTTCTAAGTCCCTCTAAACCCGCCATTCTTTTCATCTACCTCCAGTGGGACACTGGAAACGGGAAGAGTCGGGTGCCCTTCACATCTGGGTTGCATGTATTTTTTGATAGCATCACATCTGGGTTGCATGTATTTTTTGATAGCATCACATCTGGGTTGGTATTTTGACAGGAGCTCACATATTCGGTTATAGGGTTACACGTTGTTTGCTATAGGACACACAATGTAAATGAGCATCAAGTGAGGCACTTTAGATAACACAGAGTAGGGTTTTTATATATATAAACAAAGGATGTTATTACAGCAGGCTGACACTCACATTTAGCACATCATGTTAGGCTTGTGTTGGTATATATACAAGCAGGAGAGGACTGGGCACAGAACCATTTACTCCACAAGTCCATATGCAGATCTGGAAGATCCTTCTGCCTTCATGTCAGTCTATGAGCAGCCCCTCTCCTGATCCGATCTACTATACTTTGAAACCTAGTTGCTGAGAAGCAACAATGTCCTTAGTGACTGAACAGTGGGTTGGGGAGATGACAGAAGAAGCCAAGCTGTCTTAGACAGAGCAGCTGGTATGGGTCATCAAAGAAGAAGACGTCAAGTGCAGATGAGGTAGATCAGCTAAGTATCACAGTGCAGCCCCACGTTCTCTGTTAGCAATCACTGGTGGCACCCCAATCTCTGACAGCAGTCTCGGGCAGCTCCCAGTGTGTCAAACCAACTCAGCAGTTACAGGTTCACCTTCCCTTTCCTCCCGTGGGCAGCAAAAGATACCCTCTCCCAAAATCTGTGCCAGCAGTTACCATAGCTGGAGACACTGCCAACAGTCGCACATGGTCCCCAATCTGTCTGTAAGTCTTAAATGTCACAAATGGTCCCTGAAATGTTAATATTTCTTAGCAGTCATTGGTCGCCCCCAATCTTTCAATAAGCCTCAAAATTCCATGATAGGTCCATCTTTCACAGATGGTCTTCAATCTCTGCCAGCAGTTGCACATGGCCCCAACCTGTCAGTCTATCTTAGAAGTCACAGGTGGCACCTTATCTGGCAAACTATCTCAGAGGTCATAGGTGGTCCTCAATCTCTGGCTCTCTGCCCTCACAGATGGTACTCAATTGTCTCAGAAGTCATAGGTGACCTCCAATCTTTTAAACGTTCAGGTGGACCTCACCACTGCGATCTCAGGTGGTTCTCAATCTGTCAGTCTGTCTCAGAGTCACAGGTGACCCCCAATCTGTCAAACGTTCAGGTGGTTCTCAATTTTTTTAGGAGAGCAGTCACAGGTGAAGAACCGAAAGCCCCTTCTCCCGACCCCGCCCCCCCCCCAACACACACACACCTCCTCCCAATCCCTCTATCAATCAGTTACGCCCCAATGTCTGTCAGCAGCCGCAGCCAGCCCCATTCTTTCACGGAAAACCATACAAAACTAGAAGTTCACTGTGGGGTGAACTAGAAAGCTGTGACACCAAGCCAAATGGTCCCAGCCCTGAAATCTATACAGTGCACAGGACCGGCCTGGAAAGATTCTGTTTCTCCTCCATCAAAGTGAAGCTTGACTTTGTATCTTATTTGTGCTCTAAAAGAGAGTTTTGTAATGTTTACTAACATGCAAATCCTTCGACACCTTCGGGAGCTGCCATATTGCGCCTATCGGTGATGTTACCGCTAACCTTGGTCTGCTTCACTTATCTCCAAAATAGTTACAAGAAGATTACAGGTGTGAGTGGAGTGTGACACCACTGAAGGTGATTGCAATGTCTCTGCGTTCAAATCCCAAGGCTTTACTTCAGCAAAAGTCAAGACACGGTAATTAGTGGTTGCTTTCCATCAAAAAATACATTCGAGAATAACAACAATGGGTGCTTAGAACCCGCATGGACTCCAGGGACTTTCATGTCTCCACACAGCTTTTAAAGAGCTTCATTTAATCTCTGAAAAAAATATAATAAGTACGGCACAGTCTGTTGATATAACACAAAGGGGGTAAGAGGCGCCCAGGAGTAGTGGTAATAATCACGAGCTCGTGATCACAAGTAAGTTGTGTTCATGAGCCGATTTTTGTGATCACGAGATTGTAATCGGCATTAGTGATCGGCTCTGGATCACGAATCCCGATCACGAATGCACTCGTGATTGCACTTGTTACCTGACTCGTGATCACAAGTTACTCGTGATCACTAGTCGGTATTCGTGATTAAAAACCCGCCGACTTTAGTGGGTTATAGCAAAGCCCCCTTACATGCCAGAAACACCAAATTTGCCAGATGTGTTAAAAGAGTTATCAGGAAAAAAAAAAATACATATTAGCTTTACTTACCTGGGGCTTTCTCCAGCCCCTTGCAGCTGACTGTCCCACGCTGTCACCTCCGCTCCCCGCCGCTGTCCCGGTCTCGCCGCTTGGTATTCAGGCCAACCGCGGGGGTCAGCGTTACTGCTGCTGCACGAAGCGCCGCGGTCAATCATGGCCACATGGGCCGCGGCGAACTGCGCAGGCGCAGTAGTTCTGCGCCTGCACAGTTCGCCGTGGCCCACGGGGCCATGATTCGCGCAGCCGCAGTAAGGCCAACCCCGTGGACAGCCTGAATACTGAGCGTTGAGACCGAGACAGCGGCAGGGAACGGAGGTGACAACATGGGATAGTCAGCTGGGGCTGGAGAAAGCCCCAGGTGAGTAAAGCTCATTTGTATTTTTTTTTTCCTGATAACTCCTTTAAGAAGAACAGTGGGAACAAGAGGATTTTTTTTTCAAAAAGACCTTATAGTTTTTGAGAAAATCGATTTTCAATTTTCGAAGGAAAAAAGTATACATTTAAATGTGATCAATACATTAACTGTCATTTACCACATTTAAATGTATACTTTTTTCCTTTGAAACTTTAAAATCAATTTTCTCAAAAACTATAAGGTCTTTTTGAAAATTGTGTAAGTGGGGCTTTGCTATTAACCGTTAAAGTCAGTGGGTTTTTAATCACGAATACCGACTCGTGATTCGTGATTACATGCGGTTATTCGACTCAAAACCGCACTCAAGTCACATATCCCTTTCTACTCGTGATCACATCAAGTCAATTTGTAAGTGGGCAGAGTCGAATTTGTGATCACTCAAATTCGTGATTGGGGGTATCCAAGTACCACTGCCCAGGAGGAGTGTATAAAGCGGAGTTAAAAAACAAATAAAAGAGAAAAAGGGGGTGGTGGCTTACCTCAATAAAAGCAAATACATGTATAAAACTATAACTAATTTTTAATAAGCACAGGCAATGCGTTTCATAGGTCACTACCCACTTCCTCAGGCCAAATAAAGGGCCGGAGAGTTTCAGCAGCCATGTGCAGAGCACCTCAATGGTACGTTGATATGGCACAGATCCCCTGGAAATTGTTGCATTACTTCCAGTGTTACATGTTAGCGACAAGTGTGAACAATAACTATGCACAAGGTCCATGACTTTGGAGTGCAATCTACAAAATTTTTGGGTGTCAAAGACCCCCCACCCCTGTGAAAATTGTCGGTGTGAAGGATAAGGGGCTAATCTCCACCAATCTCCATTTATATGGCCCAATAGGAATGCTCAACAGCAAATTTGCCCACTGATTTCCTATTAGTCCACACTAATGGCAAATGGAACAGACGACAAAGGATTTAAGAAGACAGGAGTGTACAGAGGAAGGTGACATCATACCTTGAAGTATAAAGAAGAAGACAGAAGTATATAGTGGAAGATAGAGGTATACAGAGGAAGATAGAGGTATACAGAAGAAGACAGACATATACAGATGTTCAGATTATTACAGAGGCAGATAGAAGTATACAGAAGAAGGTGACACCACTACTTAGAAATATTAAGGCTGGGATACATAGTGGAAACCGCATGCAATTCTGCTAAGTTTGTTCACAGCCTAAGAGGACCGAAGTATATAGAGGAAGACAGAAGTATATAGCAGAAGATAGAGGTATATAGAGGAAGAGAGAATAATACAGAAGAAGACAGAAGTATACAGAGGAAGACTAGTATTTAGCAGAAGACAGAAATATACAGAGGAAGACAAAAGTATACAGAAGATGGCAGAAGCATACAGAGGAATACAGAAGATGGCAGAAGTATACAGAGGAATACAGAAGATAGCAGAAGTATACAGAGGAAGACAGAAGATGGCAGAAGCATACAGAGGAATACAGAAGATGGCAGAAGTGTACAGAGGAAGACAGAAGATGGCAGAAGCATACAGAGGAATACAGAAGATGGCAGAAGTGTACAGAGGAAGACAGAAGATGGCAGAAGTATACAGAGGAAGACAGAAGATGGCAGAAGCATACAGGAATACAGAAGATGGCAGAAGTGTACAGAGGAAGACAGAAGATGGCAGAAGTATACAGAGGAAGACAGAAGATGGCAGAAGCATACAGAGGAATACAGAAGATGGCAGAAGTATACAGAGGATGGCAGAAGTATACAGAGGAAGACAGAAGATGGCAGAAGTATACAGAGGAAGACAGAAGTATACAGAAGATGGCAGAAGTATACAGAGGAAGACAGAAGTATACAGAAGATGGAAGAAGTATACAGAGGATGGCAGAAGTATACAGAGGAAGACAGAAGTATTGTGAGAAAAGCCGCCGCGTGTACTGATAGCAAGGCGGCTGGCTCCGCGTCCAGCGCGGCGGTTTGTACGCAGCAGCATGCGTCTGATAATATGATAGATCGCGGAAAAAACACCGCATGTACTGCCAGCAAGGCGGCTGTTTCGGTGTCCAACGCGGCGGTTTGCATGCAGCAGTGTGCGTCTGGTGTGGCTGGGTCTGTTAGTGCACCTGGATAGAGAACTACGCGCGCGAGCCAGAAGTCAGGACCTTTATGCCAGCAGGAGATGGATCAGCTGATCAGGACGATCAGCTGATTCCTGCTGGACTCCTGATTGGCTGAGTGGCTCGAGCGGGGCGGCAGAGTCCTGCAACTATATATATAGCTTACTTGCCAGTTTCTGGTTGTCTGCCATTGCGAACACTTACGTGGAAGCATTCAGACCATAGTCAGATCCGACAGTGTGTTTAAACCAGGAGGACCTGGGAATTCACACTGAGCCAGATTACTTTTGTTTATCATTGTGTTATTGTTCAGACTAGTTCCAGGGTGTAGAGACCAAGGACCTCACACCCAAGACTAGGGAACTGTATTATCATTTGTGTTATATTCCAGACTAGTTCCAGGGTGTAGAGACCAAGGACCTCACACCCAAGACTAGGGAACTGTATTATCATTTGTGTTATATTCCAGACTAGTTCCAGGGTGTAGACACCACGGACATCGCACCCAAGATTAGGGAACTGTATTATCATTTGTGTTATTCTCCAGACTAGTTCCAAGGTGCTGAGACCACGGACCTCGCACCCAAGACTAGGGAACTGTATTATCATTTGTGTTATACTCCAGACTAGTTCCAGGGTGCTGAGACCACGGACCTCGCACCCAAGACTAGGGAACTGTATTATCATTTGTGTTATACTCCAGACTAGTTCCAGGGTGCTGAGACCACGGACCTCGCACCCAAGACTAGGGAACTGTATTATCTTTGTGTTATACTCCAGACTAGTTCCAGGGTGCTGAGATCACGGACCTCGCACCCAAGACTAGGGAACTGTATTATCATTTGTGTTATTCTCACCTTCAACCTCCTCACGGAAGGCACCTCCAAATTAGCCACCCACCCACCTGGTCGATGGCAGCGAGACCTACGCAAGCTCAACCCTAGTGTCCTTGCTGACCCTCTCCATGCCCTCTCCTCCACTCTCCCCACCCTAACCTGTCCTAATCTTGCTGCAGCTCAGTATCGCCAAACTCTCTCATCAGCCCTAGAGAAAGCTGCTCCACCAATATTTCGCCACAACCGACCCCCTAACCCCCAGCCCTGGCGCACTACCCATCCTCCAGAGGAAAACACGCGCCACTGAACGGAAATGGAGAAAAACTAGACTTAACCAGGATTTCTTACAGTACAAGACCAACCTGCTGCAGTTCCACACTGCCCTTGCTCATGCGAAGCAGGAATACTTTACCAAGCTCATCGGAGCACAAGCTTCCAACCCCCGGCGTCTTTTTGCCACCTTCAACTCCCTGCTTAAACCCACCCCCCCACCCTCCGTTTCCTCCCTCTCTGCCACAGATTTAGCCACAATTGTCTCCATCCGCCAGGAAATATCCAATCTCCAATCTTCACCTCCCACCCCCTCCCAACCAGCTCCTCCTCCACCCTATCCTCCCCTCACATCCTTCACTCCTACTACCACCGAGGAAGTCAACCACCTACTGCAGACTTCACATACCACTACTTCCCCCCTTGACCCCATCCCTTCTGACTTACTCCAGCCTCACTTCACGGAATTGGCCCCAGTCCTCACTACCCTGTTCAACCTCTCCCTATCCTCAGGCACCTTCCCCACAGACTTCAAGCAGGCCACTGTACTACCCCTGCTCAAGAAACCCTCACTCGACCCCTCGCTACCCTCCAACTACCATCCTATCTCCCTCCTTCCCTTTGCCTCAAAACTCCTTGAGCGTCTGGTTCACAAACGCCTGACCCAGTACCTCAATGCCAACTCACTGCTAGACCCACTCCAATCTGGATTTCGGCCTGCCCACTCAACCGAAACTGCTCTCACCAAAGTGGTCAACGACCTTGCCTTAGCTAAAGCTGAAGGTAAATACTCCATTCTCCTCCTCCTTGACCTGTCAGCAGCTTTTGACACAGTAGATCATCCCCTACTCCTCCAGTCCCTCCAGTCCTTGGGCATTCACGATCTCGCCCTGTCCTGGCTTTCATCCTACCTCTCCAACCGCTCCTTCACGACCACCTTCAATGAGTCCTCGTCCACCCCCAACCACCTCTCAGTGGGAGTCCCCCAAGGTTCGGTCCTTGGCCCCCTACTGTTCACCCTATACACATCCTCCATTGGCAAGGTTATCTCCTCCATGGGTTTTAACTATCATCTGTATGCAGATGACACCCAGATCTACCTCCACACCCCTGACATATCCACCACTACCATGGACAAGGTCTCCTCCTGCCTATCCGCCATCTCCTCCTGGATGTCTGCTAGGTTCCTGAAACTAAATCTAGACAAAACGGAATTTATGATCTTCCCACCCCGGCCATCCACAAACCTCCCAGATGTGCATGTCACTGTTAACCACACTACCATTCGCCCTACCTCTCAAGCCCGCTGTCTGGGTGTCACCCTGGACTCCGCACTCTCCTTCACTTCCCACATCCAAAACCTCACAAAGTCCTGCAACTTCCACCTTCGTAACATCTGTAAGATTCGCCCTTTCCTGACCTCTGCCACCACCAAACTCCTCATCCATGCCCTCATAATTTCCCGCCTTGACTACTGCAATGCCCTGCTGTCTGGTCTCCCTATGACCCGAACAGCCCCACTGCAGTCCATCATGAATGTGGCAGCCAGAATTATCCACTGCTCCCATCGCTCCACCACGGCAGATCCCCTCCTAGAATCCCTCCACTGGCTTCCTATCCAGTCCAGAATCAGATTCAAGATACTGTGTCTGACCTACAAATCTGTCCACAAAACCTGTCCAACCTACATTTCCGATCTTACTCAGAGGTACACACCTAGCCGCTCACTCCACTCTTCCAATGAACTTCGCCTAACTGCCCCCCGCATCACCCAGTCCCATGCATGCCTCCAGGACTTCTCAAGAGCTGCTCCAACACTATGGAACTCCCTACCTCCACCCATTAGGGCAGCCCCCTCCTTCAACATCTTCAAGAAAGCCCTCAAAACTCACCTTTTCACTCTGGCCTACTACCCCTCACAAGTGCTCTAAACCTACAGCTGAACTCTAGTCCCCTACCATTCGTGTCCTTACCTCTCCCTCTAGATTGTAAGCCTTTGGGCAGGGTCCTCCTCCTTTTGTGTCCTACCTGATCTGGCACCTCCATTACTGTGAACCCATGCTATGCATCTGAGTGAATATAACTTGCCTAATCTCCATGCTCCATCCAGTGACTGACTAAGCATTACCTTGTACTCATACTATGGTGTGTGATCTGGTTTTCTTGTATTCCTGTATTGTCATATTGCTGTATGTCACCCCTAAATATTGTCTGTAACCTAAATTAATGTTCAGCGCTGCGTAATATGTTGGCGCTTTATAAATACAATAAATAAATAAATAATAAATAAATATTCTCCAGACCTGCTTGTGACGCCCATCTTCCAGGGGTCACTAGCCACTGGGTCTTCTTGCTACTCAGCCTGGGGCTCCGCCCTCTTGGATGTCTCAGGCTGCTGCAAGATCTCTGCACTTCCAAAGGGAGGTATTTCTCATACTAAGGACCACCTGCTTCTCGGGTGGTCCTCACTCAAAGTTATTACTGTTGCACCAAACACTCACACTATATAGGTGTCCAGAGGTTAGCAATATATCTGTATTATCGGTGATTCTGCAGATCATCAATAATCAGGTATATATCTGCATTCTTGGTGATACTGCAGATCACCAATAATCAGATACTCTCTGCGTGCTGACACCAATCGTTACAAGTATACAGAAGATGGCAGAAGTATACAGAGGAAGACAGAAGTATACAGAAGATGGCAGAAGTATACAGAGGAAGACAGAAGTATACCGAGGAAGACAGAAGTATACAGAAGATGGCAGAAGTATACAGAAGATGGCAGAAGTATACAGAGGAAGACAGAAGTATACATAGGAAGACAGAAGTATACAGAAGATGGCAGAAGTATACAGAAGATGGCAGAAGTATACAGAGGATGGCAGAAGTATACAGAAGATGGCAGAAGTATACAGAGGAAGACAGAAGTATACAGAAGATGGCAGAAGTATACCGAGGAAGACAGAAGTATACAGAAGATGGCAGAAGTATACCGAGGAAGACAGAAGTATACAGAAGATGGCAGAAGTATACAGAGGAAGACAGAAGTATACATAGGAAGACAGAAGTATACAGAAGATGGCAGAAGTATACAGAGGAAGACAGAAGTATACAGAAGATGGCAGAAGTATACAGAGGATGGCAGAAGTATACAGAAGATGGTAGAAGTATACAGAGGTAGGCAGAAGATGGCAGAAGTATACAGAGGATGGCAGAAGTATACAGAAGATGGTAGAAGTATACAGAGGTAGGCAGAAGAAGGCAGAAGTATACAGAGGAAGGCAGAAGTATACAGAGGAAGACAAAAGTATACAGAAGATGGCAGAAGTATACAGAGCAAGACAGAAGTATACAGAGCAAGACAGAAGTATACAGAGCAGGAAGACAGAAATATACAGAAGAATGTGACATCACTACTTAGAGAAATATTCAGAAGACTGAAGTATACAGAGGAAGATAGATGTAAACCGTAAAAGATGATATCACTGCCTAGAAGAGAAAGACACAAGTAAACAGAGAAGATAAAAGTATACAGAAGAAGATGGCATTACGTCTTAGAAGGATGCAGAAGAAGAATAAAGGATGCGGATAAATAAGAAGAAAATTATTGATTTGTTATGTTTTTTTCAGTTAAATCTTGTACATTTCTTTCTTATAAATAGGTACTGTAGAATTTAAACTGGGGTTTAAATTCTGAAAAGGGGGCGGGCCACAAACAGCCAATCAGATTTGTTTAATTTCAGTGGAAACTTGCAATTTGTTGATGCCAAGGATCCCAGAGCTCATAAACTTGGTAATTGAGTGACTGTATGTCAAGGTTAGAAATAGTGGGTGGAGCCAAAAACAACTAACTTTTTACATGGGAAAATATAAACTGCAGTCATTCTTACACTGTTAATGGCAGGGTTCTCAAACTTGACACAGTTGGTCACTGGGTGACTGGGATTGGTGTTCAGAAATGTGGGTGGAGCCTACAACAGCCAATCAAAATTTAATTATTGATTTTCAAGGGGAATATTTACATTGCTACCATTCTTACACTGTTAATGGCAGAGGCCTCAACCCTAAAACAGTCATTGGGTAACTGGGGTCCAAATTCACTAAACGGGTGGAGCCATAAAAAGCCAATAAGATTTGTTAGATTGATTTCAGCCATTCTGTTATTGACAGGGTTCTTAAACTTGACACAGTTGGTCTCTGGATGACTGGGATTAAAACTCAGGAAAGTGGGTGGAGCCTACAACAGCCAATCAATCCCCTTGATTTTCAAGGGGAATATTTACATTGCTGACCTTCTTATACTCTTAATGGCAGACGCCTCACATCTGGTACAGTCAGTCACTGGGAGACTGGGGTTTAAATTCTGAAAAGGGGGCAGGCCACATACAGCCAATCAGATTTGCTTAATTTCAATGGGAAATTGCAACTTATTGATGCCAAGGACCCCAAAGCTCATAAACTTGGTCATTGAGTGACTGTATGTCAAGGTTAGAAATAGTGGGCGGAGCCAAAAACAAATTTTACATTGGAAAATATAAACTGCAGCTTTTCTTACACTGTTAATGGCAGGGTTCTCAAACTTGACACAGTTAGTCACTGGATGACTGGGATTATTATTCCGGAAAGTGGGTGGAGCCTACAACAGCCAATCAAAATTCACCTATTGATATTCAAGGGGAATATTGAAACTGCTGCCATTCTTACACTGTTAATGGCAGAGGCCTCAAACCTGCTACAGTCGGTCATTAAGTGACTGGGGTTCAAATTCACTAACAGCCACAAACAGCCAATCAGATTTCTTTGCTGGATAAAATGCTTCCATTCACGCCATTTTGATGCCAGGAACCCCGAAAGCTCAAAACTTGGTCATTATGTGTCAAGATTACAAAAAGAGGGTGGAGCCAATAACAGATTTCCCTGGGAAAATATAAACTGCAGCCATTCTTACACTGTTAATGGAAGGATTCTCAAACTTTGCACAGTTGGTGACTGGCATTAATATTCAGAAAAGTGAGTGGAGCCTAAAAAAGCCAATCAAAATTCACCAGTTGTTTTTCAAGGGGAATATTGAATTTGCTGCCATTCTTGCACTGTTAATTGCACAAGCCTCAAACCTGGTATAGTCGGTCATTGGGTCACTGGATTTCAAATTCAGAAAAGGGGACAGAGCCACAGCCAATCAGATTTGTTTCATTTCACTGGCAAAAATAAAATTATTGATGTCAAGGACCCCAAAGCTCACAAAATTGGTCATTGAGTAGTGACTTTGTGTCCAGGTTAAAAAAAGTGGGCGGAGCCAAAAACAAATTTTACTGGGAACATATAAACTGCAGCCATTTTTACACTGGCAGGGTTCTTAAACTTTGCCCAAATGATCACTGGGTGACTAATTAATATTAAGGGAAGTGGGTGGAGCCTATATTAGCCAATCAAAATGTATTTGTTGATTTTCAAGGGGAATATTTAAATTGTTGCCATTTTTACACTGTTAACAGCAGATGCCTCAAACCTGCTACAGTTGGTCATTGGGTGACTGGGGTTCAAATGCTGGAGAGGGGCGGAGCCACAAACAGCCAATCTGATTTGTTTGATTTCTATGGGAATACACAAATTATTGATGCCAAAGACCTGAAAGCTCACAAACTTGGAGTGTTTGTGGGGTAGGGTTAGAAAAAGTGGGCGGAGCCAAAACCAGTTAAATACATACCCGGGCAAATCCGGGGCATCAGCTAGTGACAAATAAAATACTCCTCAGAAATCAGAAAATGCCATTGGCGGGAAACGGATCTGGGCATTTTTGACCATCCCTGTTGCTTACATTATACAGTATATCTGCATTTAATGTGGGCTTGGATACTTTCCTTGCACTGAAGGCAATGTTAATCAAGGGATCTTATTTGATTGCCATCTGTAGTCAGGAAGGATTTTTATTCCCTTTTAGGCTATATGGTCCAGGACTTGTAATTGATTTTTGCCTTCTTCTGGATCAACGGGGATATGTGAAGGTGCAAGCTAGTGTCAGTGTTATGCTAGTATCATAACTTTGTGGATGAACCCGATGGACAAATGTCTTTTTTAAATCCAACAAACTATGTAAATATGAGTTCGGTGGCATCTATGGCCAAGCGATGGCGGATTCTTGACTAGAAGGACCTAAAATGAAACGTGACACAATTATACCATGGTTGCCACTTAAAGCGGACAGGAACTCAGAACGTCCTCTCTGCTCTAAAAGATATAGAACTGCATAATAACTTTTAAACAAAAAACATTGCTGTTACAGCTGATACAAACCCTGAATTAAAGGTGCAGTGTTTCTACTTCCTGATTCATGGAAGCAGACATATTGTTAGCATCCTGTGCTTTCAAATGGGCTTATCTGCCATCTCTGCCATAGGCAGTCAGGGCAGCCATCAGGGGGGTACAAGAGGGACTGTAGTATGGGGCCCAGGAAGGGTCTGGGGCCCAAACAGTGGCAGTGCCACTCAAGCAGTTATTCTACCGTGGCATAACAGGAGTTGTGTGGTCATCTCCCTCTCCCCCGCTGCGTGATTGGTGAACACGCATCAATGCAGGGGGGAGGGTGTTATAGGCGACAGGCAAGTTGCTTTGATTCTGCCGCACATACCGTGGCTCCGCCCCCACACAATCTACCTATCAGATTGTTATATGGAGTGAGAGGGGGGGGGGGGGGGCTGTAGTTCTGCCAAGTATGGGGCCCAGATAATTCTGATGGCGGCCCTGTAGGCAGTCATGTGACACAGGGGAGAACTCAAAGTACAACTTGTGATTAGTCACAGATGAGAAGGAATTATACAGGCTAAACTCTCTAAATACATACAGTCTGCATTTCTCTGTTTTCCTTCTGTCCTGTGCAAGAGTTCAGGTCCACTTTAAAGAATTTAAAAGCTTTGCGAGTGATCGGACTGTGCATTGTGGCAGATATCTCGGATGGTCCATCAGCAGAGTAGGCGGAGCCAGCACCAGCTTGTGTGCTGTAGCTCCACCCCACTGCACGCATGGCAGCCTCATTTCATAATTACACAGCGCAGTTCAGAAGATCAGTGTCAGCTGAGATAGTCCAGAGGTACTGACCCTGACTGTGAAGCATGAGGACATCAGTTTGATTCCCAGGTCAGGAAAAAAAAGTGTTAGACTTGACCACCATAGGGTGACGTCATGCCGGACTAGATCCATGAACTGCACCCGTAGCAGCGAGCCCAAATGCACCCACATAATATTCACACCATGTCGTGCAGCGGTAAAGGATGGGACCGGCGGCAATCAAAGTGTTGGACATAGTCTGACACTTTGATCTAAAGGCGCTCATGCTGTGATGGATTTTATCCAGCAACATCGCCACCTAGTGGCAGCCATTTGTCTGACATTGAGCCTATGCTGGAAAAGACATATTGAAGGGTTAAATTTAGCTATGGTGAACATAGGTAGAAACACATCCAGGTTACACTGATTATTATTTTGTATTTATATAGCACCATCTTCAGCAGCGCTGTACAGAGTATATTGTCTTTTCACATAACTGTGACTCAGGGGGTCTCACAAACTAATTCCTACCATAGTCCTATGTCTATGTGTGTATCGTGTAGTGTATGTATCATAGTCTAGGGCAAATTTAGGGGGAAACCAATTAACATATCTGTATGTTTTGGGGATGTGGGAGGAAAACTAAGTGCCTGGAGGAAACCCACACAGACACGGGGAGAACATACAAACTCCTTGCAGACAGTGCCCTGGCTGGGATTCGAACCAAGGCAAGAGCACTAACTACTACACCGCTGTGCTGCCTGCTGAGGCAGGGAACACACTTGACTTTCAGTTTTCCGTGCGCGTTTTTCTGCACACCAAGTGTGTTTCCATGCAGGAAAACGCGTGCGTTTTTTCACAGCAGCTGATGTAAATGATAGAGGAAACTGCCAAAATGTGCAGAGTCATCATGCAGAATGTCAGTTTTTTTTCTGCGTGCGAACAACACAGTAAGTGTGCACTAGCACATTGATTATCATGAGTTCTCAGTTTTTCTGTGCAGAGAACGCGCACGAAAACAGTCAAGTGTGTTCCCTGCCTTATAGTTACCACTCTTGAGTTACAAGCGTAAGTAGCGCAAACTTCTGTTGTGTCTGTTAGACATTTACAGACAAATGAATAGCAAGTAGGAATGTAATCACTGGGGAGATGATCTGGATGGGGTTCTGAGTGTGGCGGCAGCAGCGAGGGCGTACGGAGCCTTAGGACGCTCTGATTGGCTTTCTTCTTCATTAGCGCGGCATTAGCAAAACTTTACAGCTGACAGACATTTATTATTTTCAACCACACAGCTGCCAGAGCCGAAACTGATGAACTGGTAAACTAACGGCTTTTACATACAACCGATGCCTATAAAGGGTCGCACTTATCCAAGTCTCAATCTGTCTATAAGAAAATAAGCCAAAAATGGCTCGAAAGTTCAAAGGATCATCATCATAAAAAATGTATAAAATTTTAAGCAAACCTTAATCGAAAAACAAGAATATTGTAATGATCTGCTCTGCTGTCTGCACAGGCAGACAGCTGTTTGACCATTTTGTAAGTCTGAGTGCTGCAGGTCCCTGGAAAGGAGACCTGTCTTCACTCTGCAAGTTGCTGAGCTGCTGCTCTGGTGAGGGATTTGCATCCACTTGGCATGCAAATTGCTTAGCTGCTTCCTTTGATGGCTTGCAGTATAAATACCATTTTCTCCCAGAATCCCTTGCTGGTCATGATGGTTTGTTCCTGCTAGACTTATCTTGAGTCTCAGCCCTCTGCATATTGTTTGTTAAGATTATCTTAGAGTAATCCTTGGGAGTGCACTAGCATTCCTTCTAGCATAGTTAGGTTGTTGATTATCTGTATTGCCTAGTTCTGTCTTGTCTGTTGCGATTGTCTTTTCGCCAGCGGCGGCCGACAGGAAATCGTTCTGTCTGTTGGGATCGCATTCACCCTAGCGGTAGTGGCGGTGGTTCCTTCTGTACTCTGCCTTAGAGGTGCAAGCCAGAGCAGCGGTTGCTACTGGTTGCTCCATCTCTCTGTCTGTCTGGATCTCATTCACCCTAGCGGTAGTGGCAGTGGTTCCTTCTGTACTCTGTCTGGGAGTGTAGGTCAGAGCTGCAGTTGCTACTGGTTACTCCTTCTGTCTGTCTTGTCTGGATCGAACGCTTGCTGTAGTCTCGGTGAGGGAACCGTTTGCGTTCTCTTTTGTTTTCGTGTTTCTTTGGTTAGTCAGGGTTGGTACGCTTTGTCGCTATTGCGCTTCTCGTGTGGCGACCGTGCCGGGCACGCGCTTTGTCGCTATTGCGCTTAACGTGTGGGGACCGTGTGTAATTAGTCCTGTCTGTTCCTTTGCTCTGTCTTATTGTGTGTTCACCGTCGCCTGGTGGCGACTAGATTGGTGGACACACATACATTCTGTCGCTGTGCTCACACTCTCTCTCTCTGAGGGCTATCTTGCCCTGCATTGTTGCAATTCGTACAATTTCTATCTGGCATCTGTGGCAGTGCAGAGGGTTTGTTCCTCTGCACTCCACAGCTTCATCTGCCGGTGGGAATTTCCGTCTACAAGTGCATAGCACCAAAGCTGGGTTCTGTTGTTTCGTACGCTTGTGGAGGATTTCCGCAGTGTCAGCACACATCTTGTGCGCTGACCGCGGAAATAATTCCGCAATCGTTACAAATATGATATAATGAATTGTAAGTGTAGTATGGATAATAAATAGAACATTAACAGCAAAGAAAAGAGTCTCCTATTTTTATTTTCAGTTATATAGCTTTTTTTTTATAACATTGCATCATACTGTCATATTTGCAGTTTACAAACCACACTCTGTCTTTTAAGCTATAAAACAAAGCAGAAATAATGACTCTCTGACCTTTCCTGCAGTAAAACCTCATCTCAAGCTGTTTCTCACCATTTCTTGACTGTTTAATGTTTCAGAAAACAGGACTGCATTTGACCCAGTGTGTCGAATAGCTCAGAGAAGCTCTTTTGCACAGATAACAACTGAAGTCTTTTAACGCATCCTGTACTTGAAAACAATATGAGACTCTGTTCTTAGCTACTAATGTTCTGTTTCTTAGCTGTACTACACATACAATTCATTATCTCATAAATTTATTTTCGTTTCAGGCTTGCGTGCTTTAAATACACGTGTATTAGTATTTATTAGTCCCAAATAAAATGCACAGTAAATTACTTTTTTTCCTATGTTTTCTGCTCTTTCCTGACCTCTGCCACCACCAAACTCCTCATCCATGCCCTCATAAATTCCCGCCTTGACTACTGCAATGCCCTGCTGTCTGGTCTCCCTATGACCCGAACAGCCCCACTGCAGTCCATCATGAATGCGGCAGCCAGAATTATCCACTGCTCCCATCGCTCCACCAGGGCGGCTCCCCTCCGTGAATCCCTCCACTGGCTTCCTATCTGTAACGATTGTGGAATTCTCTCCGTGATCAGCGCACAAGACGTGTGCTGACACTGTGGAAATCCTCCACAAGCGTATAATTTGAGGGAACCCAGCAAAAGGTGCAATGCACCTGTAGAGGGAAATTCCTGTCGGCAGGTGGAGCTGTGGAGTGCAGAGGAACAGCTCCTCTGCCCTGCCACAGACGCAAGACAGGAATTGCACGAAGGGAAGAAACGCAGGGCAAGTTAGCCCTGAAAGAGAGAGATCAAAGCGACAGAGGGTATGTGTGTCCACCAATCTAGTCGCCACCCTGCGACGATGAATACACAACCAGGAAGATAAAGTGAGAAGGCAATCGCCGGAGATGGCGGTTGCTAACAGCGACACAGTACCAAATAAGCACAGATGAGGAATGTATGTATGTCCACCAATCTAGCCGCCAACCTGCGACGGCGGACACACAACAAAGGAAACCGAGTGAGAACGCAATTGCCTGAGAAGCGAATGCGAATGAGATTGAGCAAAGGGAAAGATTGTATGTGTGTGCACCAAACTAGTCGTCAACCCGCGACGGTGCACACACAACAGCAGATATGAAGTATGAACGCAATCGCGAGAGAGGCGATTGCCAGAGGTGACACAAGGCTACAGCAAGGCAGAGCACGAGAGTAGCAAAGGCACAGCAAATCATACAATGAGAAGATAAGGAAAATAACAAACGCTAACTAAACGCGAACACCGCACTCATTCGCAACAGTGCACGCGTTTATGCGTGGTCTCCGCATGATAAGCACAACAGAGACAAGCACGCCTAACTAACCACCGACAGACAAACATGAAACAGAGGACGCGAGCGCTTGCTTAACGGTTACCTCACCGAGCCTCCAGCAAGCGTTCGTAGCAGACAAGACAGATACACGAAAACAGGAATAAGTGAGAGAGACGGATCCACAGCACTAGCGCAAGGCGAGTGCAATCCAGGCAAGACAGATAGAGGAGATAGCTGGTAGCAACCGCTGCTCCAGCTATACTCCAAGAACAAAGATCAGAACGACTTCCTGTCGACCACCGCTGGGACAGAACAATCGCAACAGACAAACAAAACAGATATGCAATCCTAACTGCACTAGGGAATCTGCCTAGTGCAGTCCCAGGAATTACTCTAAGCTAATCTTTAAACAATGAGCAAGGCTGACACTCCAGGAGTGTTTCACAGGACTAACCCTTATGACCAGCGAAGGTCTGTGATATCACATGGTATATATAGAGCAAGCCTACAAAGGATGTGGCTAGGCAATTTGCATGACAAACGTATGCAAATTCCTCATCAGCAGCAAGCTGCAAAACTGACAAATGGTCTCTCTTCCAGAGACCTGCAGAATGCAGACCTGAACAGTGGTCAAAAAACTGCCTGCCTGCGCAGGCAGCTGAGTGGATCATTACACTATCCAGTCCAGAATCAGATTCAAGATACTGTGTCTGACCTACAAATCTGTCCACAAAACCTGTCCAACCTACATTTCCGATCTTACTCAGAGGTACACACCTAGCCGCTCACTCCGCTCTTCCAATGAACTTCGCCTAACCGCCCCCGCATCACCCAGTCCCATGCACGCCTCCAGGACTTCTCAAGAGCTGCTCCAACACTATGGAACTCCCTACCTCCCCCATTAGGGTTGCCCCCTCCTTCAACATCTTCAAGAAGGCCCTCAAAACTCTCCTTTTCACTCTGGCCTATCCCCCCTCACTGGTGACCTAAACAGGCAGCTGAACTCTGGTCCCCTACCTTTCGTTTCCCCACCTCTCCCTCTAGATTGTAAGCCTTCGGCAGGGTCCTCTTCCTTGTGTCGCCTAACTGTTCACACACTTCCATTAATGTGCACCCATGCTATGAATTTGAGTAAACTCTTGAATGAGCTCGACTTGCCTAATCTCCATGCTCCCATCCAGTGACTGACTAAGCATTACTTTGTACTCATACTGTGCTGCGTGATCTGGTTTGCATGTATTCCTGTATAGAGATGGCCCAAACAGTTCGCCGGCAAGCAGTATTGTGCGAACATTGGCTGTTTGCATTTGCCGCGAACAGCAAACATTTG